>NW_027189151.1:2145996-2232391 GCF_040958095.1 Procambarus clarkii | reverse complement strand
AACGTGGAAAACGGCAAAATATTGCCTAATTCGATGATATTTTGTTTAAATCACATAGAGGAATAGGGGATGATAAACGTCAAAATATTGTTAAATTCGATGATTTTTCGTACGAAACAAAATGCAAGAAAACTTGCTTAAAATGCAATATTATGCGACATTCTGAGATTTGAAGGCCAAATCAGATATCGTGATACTACATGAAATAGTATCGAAATATTGGTAAAAATGAATATATCTTCGTAATATCAAACTACATGAATAACGTTAAAAAGTCACAATTTTACCATATTTGAGGATTTTAACTTCAAATCATAGAGCGAGGTTTCGTATTATTTAGATCCAAGAAAAGACATATGACAATGTTGTTTCCAATACAAATGATAAAACCAATGTGTTTTCATTAGAATTAACTAAAATGTTCATGATTTTCCGTTTATATTACCGATGGAAGATGTACACGTAAAACCGCTCTAATCCGGCTGAAACGTCGATATATGCAATAAAAACAGAACTTCTCCCCTTTTCAATATCTTAATCAGTATTTTAACGAGAAACAAATAGTTGATTGAAAATGAAGTATTTAAGGTTATTATCTAATCAATTATGTGTTTGCATCATTTTTATCGTATATATAATGAATTATTACCCATAAACTGAAAATTCACAAAAACGTGGAAAACGGCAAAATATTGCCTAATTCGATGATATTTTGTTTAAATCACATAGAGGAAAAGGGGATGATAAACGTCAAAATATTGTTAAATTCGATGATTTTTCGTACGAAACAAAATGCAAGAAAACTTGCTGAAAATGCAATATTATGCGACATTCTGAGATTTGAAGGCCAAATCCGATATCGTGATACTACATGAAATAGTATCGAAATATTGGTAAAAATGAATATATTTTCGTAATATCAAACTACATGAATAACGTTAAAAAGTCACTATTTTACCATATATGAGGATTTTAACTTCAAATCATAGAGCGAGGTTTCGTATTATTTAGATCCAAGAAAAGACATATGACAATGTTGTTTCCAATACAAATGATAAAACCAATGTGTTTTCATTAGAATTAACTAAAATGTTCATGATTTTCCGTTTATATTACCGATGGAAGATGTACACGTAAAACCGCTCTAATCCGGCTGAAACGTTGATATATGCAATAAAAACAGTTATATATAATGAAATAATACCCATAAACTGAAAATTCACAAAAACGTGGAAAAACGGCAAAATATTGCCTAATTCGATGATATTTTGTTTAAATCACATAAAGGAAAAGGGGATGATAAACGTCAAAATATTGTTAAATTCGATGATTTTTCGTACGAAACAAAATAGAAGAAAACTTGCTTAAAATGCAATATTATGCGACATTCTGAGATTTGAAGGCCAAATCAGATATCGTGATACTACATGAAATAGTATCGAAATATTGGTAAAAATTAATATATTTTCGTAATATCAAACTACATGAATAACGTTAAAAAGTCACTATTTTACCATATTTGAGGATTTTAACTTCAAATCATAGAGCGAGGTTTCGTATTATTTAGATCCAAGAAAAGACATATGACAATGTTGTTTCCAATACAAATAATAAAACCAATGTGTTTTCATTAGAATTAACTAAAATGTTCATGATTTTCCGTTTATATTACCGATGGAAGATGTACACGTAAAACCGCTCTAATCCGGCTGAAACGTCGATATATGCAATAAAAACAGTTATATATAATGAAATAATACCCATAAACTGAAAATTCACAAAAACGTGGAAAAACGGCAAAATATTGCCTAATTCGATGATATTTTGTTTAAATCACATAAAGGAAAAGGGGATGATAAACGTCAAAATATTGTTAAATTCGATGATTTTTCGTACGAAACAAAATGCAAGAAAACTTGCTTAAAATGCAATATTATGCGACATTCTGAGATTTGAAGGCCAAATCAGATATCGTGATACTACATGAAATAGTATCGAAATATTGGTAAAAATGAATATATTTTCGTAATATCAAACTACATGAATAACGTTAAAAAGTCACTATTTTACCATATATGAGGATTTTAACTTCAAATCATAGAGCGAGGTTTCGTATTATTTAGATCCAAGAAAAGACATATGACAATGTTGTTTCCAATACAAATGATAAAACCAATGTGTTTTCATTAGAATTAACTAAAATGTTCATGATTTTCCGTTTATATTACCGATGGAAGATGTACACGTAAAACCGCTCTAATCCGGCTGAAACGTCGATATATGCAATAAAAACAGAACTTCTCCCCTTTTCAATATCTTACTCAGTATTTTAACGAGAAACAAATAGTTGATTGAAAATGAAGTATTTAAGGTTATTATCTAATCAATTATGTGTTTGCATCATTTTTATCGTATATATAATGAATTATTACCCATAAACTGAAAATTCACAAAAACGTGGAAAACGGCAAAATATTGCCTAATTCGATGATATTTTGTTTAAATCACATAGAGGAAAAGGGGATGATAAACGTCAAAATATTGTTAAATTCGATGATTTTTCGTACGAAACAAAATGCAAGAAAACTTGCTTAAAATGCAATATTATGCGACATTCTGAGATTTGAAGGCCAAATCAGATATCGTGATACGACATGAAATAGTATCGAAATATTGGTAAAAATGAATATATTTTCGTAATATCAAACTACATGAATAACGTTAAAAAGTCACTATTTTACCATATTTGAGGATTTTAACTTCAAATCGTAGAACTAGATTTCGTATTATTTAGATCCAAGAAAAGACATATGACAATGTTGTTTCCAATACAAATGATAAACCCAATGTGTTTTCATTAGAATTAACTAAAATGTTTATGATTTTCCGTTTATATTACCGATGGAAGATGTACACGTAAAACCGCTCTAATCCGGCTGAAACGTCGATATATGCAATAAAAACAGAACTTCTCCCCTTTTCAATATCTTACTCAGTATTTTAATGAGAAACAAATAGTTGATTGAAAATGAAGTATTTAAGGTTATTATCTAATCAATTATGTGTTTGCATCATTTTTATCGTATATATAATGAATTATTACCCATAAATTGAAAATTCACAAAAACGTGGAAAATGGTAAAATATTGCCTAATTCGATGATATTTTGTTTAAATCACATAGAGGAAAAGGGGATGATAAACGTCAAAATATTGCTAAATTCGATGATTTTTCGTACGAAACAAAATGCAAGAAAACTTGCTTAAAATGCAATATTATGCGACATTCTGAGATTTGAAGGCCAAATCCGATATCGTGATACTACATGAAATAGTATCGAAATATTGGTAAAAATGAATATATTTTCGTAATATCAAACTACATGAATAACGTTAAAAAGTCACTATTTTACCATATATGAGGATTTTAACTTCAAATCATAGAGCGAGGTTTCGTATTACTTAGATCCAAGAAAAGACATATGACAATGTTGTTTCCAATACAAATGATAAAACCAATGTGTTTTCATTAGAATTAACTAAAATGTTCATGATTTTCCGTTTATATTACCGATGGAAGATGTACACGTAAAACCGCTCTAATCCGGCTGAAACGTCGATATATGCAATAAAAACAGAACTTCTCCCCTTTTCAATATCTTACTCAGTATTTTAACGAGAACCAAATAGTTGATTGAAAATGAAGTATTTAAGGTTATTATCTAATCAATTATGTGTTTGCATCATTTTTATCGTATATATAATGAATTATTACCCATAAACTGAAAATTCACAAAAACGTGGAAAACGGCAAAATATTGCCTAATTCGATGATATTTTGTTTAAATCACATAGAGGAATAGGGGATGATAAACGTCAAAATATTGTTAAATTCGATGATTTTTCGTACGAAACAAAATGCAAGAAAACTTGCTTAAAATGCAATATTATGCGACATTCTGAGATTTGAAGGCCAAATCAGATATCGTGATACTACATGAAATAGTATCGAAATATTGGTAAAAATGAATATATCTTCGTAATATCAAACTACATGAATAACGTTAAAAAGTCACAATTTTACCATATTTGAGGATTTTAACTTCAAATCATAGAGCGAGGTTTCGTATTATTTAGATCCAAGAAAAGACATATGACAATGTTGTTTCCAATACAAATGATAAAACCAATGTGTTTTCATTAGAATTAACTAAAATGTTCATGATTTTCCGTTTATATTACCGATGGAAGATGTACACGTAAAACCGCTCTAATCCGGCTGAAACGTCGATATATGCAATAAAAACAGAACTTCTCCCCTTTTCAATATCTTAATCAGTATTTTAACGAGAAACAAATAGTTGATTGAAAATGAAGTATTTAAGGTTATTATCTAATCAATTATGTGTTTGCATCATTTTTATCGTATATATAATGAATTATTACCCATAAACTGAAAATTCACAAAAACGTGGAAAACGGCAAAATATTGCCTAATTCGATGATATTTTGTTTAAATCACATAGAGGAAAAGGGGATGATAAACGTCAAAATATTGTTAAATTCGATGATTTTTCGTACGAAACAAAATGCAAGAAAACTTGCTGAAAATGCAATATTATGCGACATTCTGAGATTTGAAGGCCAAATCCGATATCGTGATACTACATGAAATAGTATCGAAATATTGGTAAAAATGAATATATTTTCGTAATATCAAACTACATGAATAACGTTAAAAAGTCACTATTTTACCATATATGAGGATTTTAACTTCAAATCATAGAGCGAGGTTTCGTATTATTTAGATCCAAGAAAAGACATATGACAATGTTGTTTCCAATACAAATGATAAAACCAATGTGTTTTCATTAGAATTAACTAAAATGTTCATGATTTTCCGTTTATATTACCGATGGAAGATGTACACGTAAAACCGCTCTAATCCGGCTGAAACGTTGATAAATGCAATAAAAACAGTTATATATAATGAAATAATACCCATAAACTGAAAATTCACAAAAACGTGGAAAAACGGCAAAATATTGCCTAATTCGATGATATTTTGTTTAAATCACATAAAGGAAAAGGGGATGATAAACGTCAAAATATTGTTAAATTCGATGATTTTTCGTACGAAACAAAATGCAAGAAAACTTGCTTAAAATGCAATATTATGCGACATTCTGAGATTTGAAGGCCAAATCAGATATCGTGATACTACATGAAATAGTATCGAAATATTGGTAAAAATTAATATATTTTCGTAATATCAAACTACATGAATAACGTTAAAAAGTCACTATTTTACCATATTTGAGGATTTTAACTTCAAATCATAGAGCGAGGTTTCGTATTATTTAGATCCAAGAAAAGACATATGACAATGTTGTTTCCAATACAAATAATAAAACCAATGTGTTTTCATTAGAATTAACTAAAATGTTCATGATTTTCCGTTTATATTACCGATGGAAGATGTACACGTAAAACCGCTCTAATCCGGCTGAAACGTCGATATATGCAATAAAAACAGAACTTCTCCCCTTTTCAATATCTTACTCAGTATTTTAACGAGAACCAAATAGTTGATTGAAAATGAAGTATTTAAGGTTATTATCTAATCAATTATGTGTTTGCATCATTTTTATCGTATATATAATGAATTATTACCCATAAACTGAAAATTCACAAAAACGTGGAAAACGGCAAAATATTGCCTAATTCGATGATATTTTGTTTAAATCACATAGAGGAATAGGGGATGATAAACGTCAAAATATTGTTAAATTCGATGATTTTTCGTACGAAACAAAATGCAAGAAAACTTGCTTAAAATGCAATATTATGCGACATTCTGAAATTTGAAGGCCAAATCAGATATCGTGATACTACATGAAATAGTATCGAAATATTGGTAAAAATGAATATATCTTCGTAATATCAAACTACATGAATAACGTTAAAAAGTCACAATTTTACCATATTTGAGGATTTTAACTTCAAATCATAGAGCGAGGTTTCGTATTATTTAGATCCAAGAAAAGACATATGACAATGTTGTTTCCAATACAAATGATAAAACCAATGTGTTTTCATTAGAATTAACTAAAATGTTCATGATTTTCCGTTTATATTACCGATGGAAGATGTACACGTAAAACCGCTCTAATCCGGCTGAAACGTCGATATATGCAATAAAAACAGAACTTCTCCCCTTTTCAATATCTTAATCAGTATTTTAACGAGAAACAAATAGTTGATTGAAAATGAAGTATTTAAGGTTATTATCTAATCAATTATGTGTTTGCATCATTTTTATCGTATATATAATGAATTATTACCCATAAATTGAAAATTCACAAAAACGTGGAAAACGGCAAAATATTGCCTAATTCGATGATATTTTGTTTAAATCACATAGAGGAAAAGGGGATGATAAACGTCAAAATATTGTTAAATTCGATGATTTTTCGTACGAAACAAAATGCAAGAAAACTTGCTGAAAATGCAATATTATGCGACATTCTGAGATTTGAAGGCCAAATCCGATATCGTGATACTACATGAAATAGTATCGAAATATTGGTAAAAATGAATATATTTTCGTAATATCAAACTACATGAATAACGTTAAAAAGTCACTATTTTACCATATATGAGGATTTTAACTTCAAATCATAGAGCGAGGTTTCGTATTATTTAGATCCAAGAAAAGACATATGACAATGTTGTTTCCAATACAAATGATAAAACCAATGTGTTTTCATTAGAATTAACTAAAATGTTCATGATTTTCCGTTTATATTACCGATGGAAGATGTACACGTAAAACCGCTCTAATCCGGCTGAAACGTTGATATATGCAATAAAAACAGTTATATATAATGAAATAATACCCATAAACTGAAAATTCACAAAAACGTGGAAAAACGGCAAAATATTGCCTAATTCGATGATATTTTGTTTAAATCACATAAAGGAAAAGGGGATGATAAACGTCAAAATATTGTTAAATTCGATGATTTTTCGTACGAAACAAAATGCAAGAAAACTTGCTTAAAATGCAATATTATGCGACATTCTGAGATTTGAAGGCCAAATCAGATATCGTGATACTACATGAAATAGTATCGAAATATTGGTAAAAATTAATATATTTTCGTAATATCAAACTACATGAATAACGTTAAAAAGTCACTATTTTACCATATTTGAGGATTTTAACTTCAAATCGTAGAACTAGGTTTTGTATTATTTAGATCCAAGAAAAGACATATGACAATGTTGTTTCCAATACAAATGATAAACCCAATGTGTTTTCATTAGAATTAACTAAAATGTTTATGATTTTCCGTTTATATTACCGATGGAAGATGTACACGTAAAACCGCTCTAATCCGGCTGAAACGTCGATATATGCAATAAAAACAGAACTTCTCCCCTTTTCAATATCTTACTCAGTATTTTAATGAGAAACAAATAGTTGATTGAAAATGAAGTATTTAAGGTTATTATCTAATCAATTATGTGTTTGCATCATTTTTATCGTATATATAATGAATTATTACCCATAAATTGAAAATTCACAAAAACGTGGAAAATGGTAAAATATTGCCTAATTCGATGATATTTTGTTTAAATCACATAGAGGAAAAGGGGATGATAAACGTCAAAATATTGCTAAATTCGATGATTTTTCGTACGAAACAAAATGCAAGAAAACTTGCTTTAAATGCAATATTATGCGACATTCTGAGATTTGAAGGCCAAATCCGATATCGTGATACTACATGAAATAGTATCGAAATATTGGTAAAAATGAATATATTTTCGTAATATCAAACTACATGAATAACGTTAAAAAGTCACTATTTTACCATATATGAGGATTTTAACTTCAAATCATAGAGCGAGGTTTCGTATTATTTAGATCCAAGAAAAGACATATGACAATGTTGTTTCCAATACAAATGATAAAACCAATGTGTTTTCATTAGAATTAACTAAAATGTTCATGATTTTTCGTTTATATTACCGATGGAAGATGTACACGTAAAACCGCTCTAATCCGGCTGAAACGTCGATATATGCAATAAAAACAGAACTTCTCCCCTTTTCAATATCTTACTCAGTATTTTAACGAGAAACAAATAGTTGATTGAAAATGAAGTATTTAAGGTTATTATCTAATCAATTATGTGTTTGCATCATTTTTATCGTATATATAATGAATTATTACCCATAAACTGAAAATTCACAAAAACGTGGAAAACGGCAAAATATTGCCTAATTCGATGATATTTTGCTTAAATCACATAGAGGAAAAGGGGATGATAAACGTCAAAATATTGTTAAATTCGATGATTTTTCGTACGAAACAAAATGCAAGAAAACTTGCTTAAAATGCAATATTATGCGACATTCTGAGATTTGAAGGCCAAATCAGATATCGTGATACCACATGAAATAGTATCGAAATATTGGTAAAAATTAATATATTTTCGTAATATCAAACTACATGAATAACGTTAAAAAGTCACTATTTTACCATATTTGAGGATTTTAACTTCAAATCATAGAGCGAGGTTTCGTATTATTTAAATCCAAGAAAAGACATATGACAATGTTGTTTCCAATACAAATAATAAAACCAATGTGTTTTCATTAGAATTAACTAAAATGTTCATGATTTTCCGTTTATATTACCGATGGAAGATGTACACGTAAAACCGCTCTAATCCGGCTGAAACGTCGATATATGCAATAAAAACAGTTATATATAATGAAATAATACCCATAAACTGAAAATTCACAAAAACGTGGAAAAACGGCAAAATATTGCCTAATTCGATGATATTTTGTTTAAATCACATAAAGGAAAAGGGGATGATAAACGTCAAAATATTGTTAAATTCAATGATTTTTCGTACGAAACAAAATGCAAGAAAACTTGCTTAAAATGCAATATTATGCGACATTCTGAGATTTGAAGGCCAAATCAGATATCGTGATACTACATGAAATAGTATCGAAATATTGGTAAAAATGAATATATTTTCGTAATATCAAACTACATGAATTACGTTAAAAAGTCACTATTTTACCATATTTGAAGATTTTAACTTCAAATCATAGAGCGAGGTTTCGTATTATTTAGATCCAAGAAAAGACATATGACAATGTTGTTTCCAATACAAATGATAAAACCAATGTGTTTTCATTAGAATTAACTAAAATGTTCATGATTTTCCGTTTATATTACCGATGGAAGATGCACACGTAAAACAGCTCTAATCCGGCTGAAACGTCGATATATGCAATAAAAACAGAACTTCTCCCCTTTTCAATATCTTACTCAGTATTTTAACGAGAAACAAATAGTTGATTGAAAATGAAGTATTTAAGGTTATTATCTAATCAATTATGTGTTTGCATCATTTTTATCGTATATATAATGAATTATTACCCATAAACTGAAAATTCACAAAAACGTGGAAAACGGTAAAATATTGCCTAATTCGATGATATTTTGTTTAAATCACATAGAGGAATAGGGGATGATAAACGTCAAAATATTGTTAAATTCGATGATTTTTCGTACGAAACAAAATGCAAGAAAACTTGCTTAAAATGCAATATTATGCGACATTCTGAAATTTGAAGGCCAAATCAGATATCGTGATACTACATGAAATAGTATCGAAATATTGGTAAAAATGAATATATCTTCGTAATATCAAACTACATGAATAACGTTAAAAAGTCACAATTTTACCATATTTGAGGATTTTAACTTCAAATCATAGAGCGAGGTTTCGTATTATTTAGATCCAAGAAAAGACATATGACAATGTTGTTTCCAATACAAATGATAAAACCAATGTGTTTTCATAAGAATTAACTAAAATGTTCATGATTTTCCGTTTATATTACCGATGGAAGATGTACACGTAAAACCGCTCTAATCCGGCTGAAACGTCGATATATGCAATAAAAACAGAACTTCTCCCCTTTCTCAATATCTTAATCAGTATTTTAACGAGAAACAAATAGTTGATTGAAAATGAAGTATTTAAGGTTATTATCTAATCAATTATGTGTTTGCATCATTTTTATCGTATATATAATGAATTATTACCCATAAACTGAAAATTCACAAAAACGTGGAAAACGGCAAAATATTGCCTAATTCGATGATATTTTGTTTAAATCACATAGAGGAAAAAGGGATGATAAACGTCAAAATATTGTTAAATTCGATGATTTTTCGTACGAAACAAAATGCAAGAAAACTTGCTGAAAATGCAATATTATGCGACATTCTGAGATTTGAAGGCCAAATCCGATATCGTGATACTACATGAAATAGTATCGAAATATTGGTAAAAATGAATATATTTTCGTAATATCAAACTACATGAATAACGTTAAAAAGTCACTATTTTACCATATATGAGGATTTTAACTTCAAATCATAGAGCGAGGTTTCGTATTATTTAGATCCAAGAAAAGACATATGACAATGTTGTTTCCAATACAAATGATAAAACCAATGTGTTTTCATTAGAATTAACTAAAATGTTCATGATTTTCCGTTTATATTACCGATGGAAGATGTACACGTAAAACCGCTCTAATCCGGCTGAAACGTTGATATATGCAATAAAAACAGTTATATATAATGAAATAATACCCATAAACTGAAAATTCACAAAAACGTGGAAAAACGGCAAAATATTGCCTAATTCGATGATATTTTGTTTAAATCACATAAAGGAAAAGGGGATGATAAACGTCAAAATATTGTTAAATTCGATGATTTTTCGTACGAAACAAAATGCAAGAAAACTTGCTTAAAATGCAATATTATGCGACATTCTGAGATTTGAAGGCCAAATCAGATATCGTGATACTACATGAAATAGTATCGAAATATTGGTAAAAATTAATATATTTTCGTAATATCAAACTACATGAATAACGTTAAAAAGTCACTATTTTACCATATTTGAGGATTTTAACTTCAAATCGTAGAACTAGGTTTCGTATTATTTAGATCCAAGAAAAGACATATGACAATGTTGTTTCCAATACAAATGATAAACCCAATGTGTTTTCATTAGAATTAACTAAAATGTTTATGATTTTCCGTTTATATTACCGATGGAAGATGTACACGTAAAACCGCTCTAATCCGGCTGAAACGTCGATATATGCAATAAAAACAGAACTTCTCCCCTTTTCAATATCTTACTCAGTATTTTAATGAGAAACAAATAGTTGATTGAAAATGAAGTATTTAAGGTTATTATCTAATCAATTATGTGTTTGCATCATTTTTATCGTATATATAATGAATTATTACCCATAAATTGAAAATTCACAAAAACGTGGAAAATGGTAAAATATTGCCTAATTCGATGATATTTTGTTTAAATCACATAGAGGAAAAGGGGATGATAAACGTCAAAATATTGCTAAATTCGATGATTTTTCGTACGAAACAAAATGCAAGAAAACTTGCTTTAAATGCAATATTATGCGACATTCTGAGATTTGAAGGCCAAATCCGATATCGTGATACTACATGAAATAGTATCGAAATATTGGTAAAAATGAATATATTTTCGTAATATCAAACTACATGAATAACGTTAAAAAGTCACTATTTTACCATATATGAGGATTTTAACTTCAAATCATAGAGCGAGGTTTCGTATTATTTAGATCCAAGAAAAGACATATGACAATGTTGTTTCCAATACAAATGATAAAACCAATGTGTTTTCATTAGAATTAACTAAAATGTTCATGATTTTTCGTTTATATTACCGATGGAAGATGTACACGTAAAACCGCTCTAATCCGGCTGAAACGTCGATATATGCAATAAAAACAGAACTTCTCCCCTTTTCAATATCTTACTCAGTATTTTAACGAGAAACAAATAGTTGATTGAAAATGAAGTATTTAAGGTTATTATCTAATCAATTATGTGTTTGCATCATTTTTATCGTATATATAATGAATTATTACCCATAAACTGAAAATTCACAAAAACGTGGAAAACGGCAAAATATTGCCTAATTCGATGATATTTTGCTTAAATCACATAGAGGAAAAGGGGATGATAAACGTCAAAATATTGTTAAATTCGATGATTTTTCGTACGAAACAAAATGCAAGAAAACTTGCTTAAAATGCAATATTATGCGACATTCTGAGATTTGAAGGCCAAATCAGATATCGTGATACCACATGAAATAGTATCGAAATATTGGTAAAAATTAATATATTTTCGTAATATCAAACTACATGAATAACGTTAAAAAGTCACTATTTTACCATATTTGAGGATTTTAACTTCAAATCATAGAGCGAGGTTTCGTATTATTTAAATCCAAGAAAAGACATATGACAATGTTGTTTCCAATACAAATAATAAAACCAATGTGTTTTCATTAGAATTAACTAAAATGTTCATGATTTTCCGTTTATATTACCGATGGAAGATGTACACGTAAAACCGCTCTAATCCGGCTGAAACGTCGATATATGCAATAAAAACAGTTATATATAATGAAATAATACCCATAAACTGAAAATTCACAAAAACGTGGAAAAACGGCAAAATATTGCCTAATTCGATGATATTTTGTTTAAATCACATAAAGGAAAAGGGGATGATAAACGTCAAAATATTGTTAAATTCAATGATTTTTCGTACGAAACAAAATGCAAGAAAACTTGCTTAAAATGCAATATTATGCGACATTCTGAGATTTGAAGGCCAAATCAGATATCGTGATACTACATAAAATAGTATCGAAATATTGGTAAAAATGAATATATTTTCGTAATATCAAACTACATGAATAACGTTAAAAAGTCACTATTTTACCATATTTGAAGATTTTAACTTCAAATCATAGAGCGAGGTTTCGTATTATTTAGATCCAAGAAAAGACATATGACAATGTTGTTTCCAATACAAATGATAAAACCAATGTGTTTTCATTAGAATTAACTAAAATGTTCATGATTTTCCGTTTATATTACCGATGGAAGATGCACACGTAAAACAGCTCTAATCCGGCTGAAACGTCGATATATGCAATAAAAACAGAACTTCTCCCCTTTTCAATATCTTACTCAGTATTTTAACGAGAAACAAATAGTTGATTGAAAATGAAGTATTTAAGGTTATTATCTAATAAATTATGTGTTTGCATCATTTTTATCGTATATATAATGAATTATTACCCATAAACTGAAAATTCACAAAAACGTGGAAAACGGTAAAATATTGCCTAATTCGATGATATTTTGTTTAAATCACATAGAGGAAAAGGGGATGATAAACGTCAAAATATTGTTAAATTCGATGATTTTTCGTACGAAACAAAATGCAAGAAAACTTGCTTAAAATGCAATATTATGCGACATTCTGAGATTTGAAGGCCAAATCAGATATCGTGATACTACATGAAATAGTATCGAAATATTGGTAAAAATGAATATATTTTCGTAATATCAAACTACATGAATAACGTTAAAAAGTCACTATTTTACCATATTTGAGGATTTTAACTTCAAATCGTAGAACTAGGTTTCGTATTATTTAGATCCAAGAAAAGACATATGACAATGTTGTTTCCAATACAAATGATAAACCCAATGTGTTTTCATTAGAATTAACTAAAATGTTTATGATTTTCCGTTTATATTACCGATGGAAGATGTACACGTAAAACCGCTCTAATCCGGCTGAAACGTCGATATATGCAATAAAAACAGAACTTCTCCCCTTTTCAATATCTTACTCAGTATTTTAATGAGAAACAAATAGTTGATTGAAAATGAAGTATTTAAGGTTATTATCTAATCAATTATGTGTTTGCATCATTTTTATCGTATATATAATGAATTATTACCCATAAATTGAAAATTCACAAAAACGTGGAAAATGGTAAATTATTGCCTAATTCGATGATATTTTGTTTAAATCACATAGAGGAAAAGGGGATGATAAACGTCAAAATATTGCTAAATTCGATGATTTTTCGTACGAAACAAAATGCAAGAAAACTTGCTTTAAATGCAATATTATGCGACATTCTGAGATTTGAAGGCCAAATCCGATATCGTGATACTACATGAAATAGTATCGAAATATTGGTAAAAATGAATATATTTTCGTAATATCAAACTACATGAATAACGTTAAAAAGTCACTATTTTACCATATATGAGGATTTTAACTTCAAATCATAGAGCGAGGTTTCGTATTATTTAGATCCAAGAAAAGACATATGACAATGTTGTTTCCAATACAAATGATAAAACCAATGTGTTTTCATTAGAATTAACTAAAATGTTCATGATTTTCCGTTTATATTACCGATGGAAGATGTACACGTAAAACCGCTCTAATCCGGCTGAAACGTCGATATATGCAATAAAAACAGAACTTCTCCCCTTTTCAATATCTTACTCAGTATTTTAACGAGAAACAAATAGTTGATTGAAAATGAAGTATTTAAGGTTATTATCTAATCAATTATGTGTTTGCATCATTTTTATCGTATATATAATGAATTATTACCCATAAACTGAAAATTCACAAAAACGTGGAAAACGGCAAAATATTGCCTAATTCGATGATATTTTGCTTAAATCACATAGAGGAAAAGGGGATGATAAACGTCAAAATATTGTTAAATTCGATGATTTTTCGTACGAAACAAAATGCAAGAAAACTTGCTTAAAAGGCAATATTATGCGACATTCTGAGATTTGAAGGCCAAATCAGATATCGTGATACCACATGAAATAGTATCGAAATATTGGTAAAAATGAATATATTTTCGTAATATCAAACTACATGAATAACGTTAAAAAGTCACTATTTTACAATATTTGAGGATTTTAACTTCAAATCATTGAGCGAGATTTTGTGTTATTTAGATCCAAGAAAAGACATATGACAATGTTGTTTCCAATACAAATGATAAAACCAATGTGTTTTCATTAGAATTAACTAAAATGTTCATGATTTTCCGTTTATATTACCGATGGAAGATGTAAACGTAAAACCGCTCAAATCCGGCTGAAACGTCGATATATGCAATAAAAACAGAACTTCTCCCCTTTTCAATATCTTACTCAGTATTTTAACGAGAAACAAATAGTTGATTGAAAATGAAGTATTAAAAGGTTATTATCTAATCAATTATGTGTTTACATCATTTTTATCGTATATATAATGAATTATTACCCATAAACTGAAAATTCACAAAAACGTGGAAAACGGCAAAATATTGCCTAATTCGATGATATTTTGTTTAAATCACATAGAGGAAAGGGGATGATAAACGTCAAAATATTGTTAAATTCGATGATTTTTCGTACGAAACAAAATGCAAGAAAACTTGCTTAAAATGCAATATTATGCGACATTCTGAGATTTGAAGGCCAAATCAGATATCGTGATACTACATGAAATAGTATCGAAATATTGGTAAAAATGAATATATTTTCGTAATATCAAACTACATGAATAACGTTAAAAAATCACTATTTTACCATATATGAGGATTTTAACTTCAAATCATAGAGCGAGGTTTCGTATTATTTAGATCCAAGAAAAGACATATGACAATGTTGTTTCCAATACAAATGATAAAACCAATGTGTTTTCATTAGAATTAACTAAAATGTTCATAATTTTCCGTTTATATTACCGATGGAAGATGTACACGTAAAACCGCTCTAATCCGGCTGAAACGTCGATATATGCAATAAAAACAGAACTTCTCCCCTTTTCAATATCTTACTCAGTATTTTAACGAGAAACAAATAGTTGATTGAAAATGAAGTATTTAAGGTTATTATCTAATCAATTATGTGTTTGCATCATTTTTATCGTATATATAATGAATTATTACCCATAAACTGAAAATTCACAAAAACGTGGAAAACGGCAAGATATTGCCTAATTCGATGATATTTTGCTTAAATCACATAGAGGAAAAGGGGATGATAAACGTCAAAATATTGTTAAATTCGATGATTTTTCGTACGAAACACAATGTAAGAAAACTTGCTTAAAATGCAATATTATGCGACATTCTGAGATTTGAAGGCCAAATCAGATATCGTGATACCACATGAAATAGTATCGAAATATTGGTAAAAATGAATATATTTTCGTAATATCAAACTACATGAATAACGTTAAAAAGTCACTATTTTACAATATTTGAGGATTTTAACTTCAAATCATTGAGCGAGGTTTCGTGTTATTTAGATCCAAGAAAAGACATATGACAATGTTGTTTCCAATACAAATGATAAAACCAATGTGTTTTCATTAGAATTAACTAAAATGTTCATGATTTTCCGTTTATATTACCGATGGAAGATG
This sequence comes from Procambarus clarkii, assembly GCF_040958095.1. Lineage (NCBI taxonomy): Eukaryota > Metazoa > Arthropoda > Malacostraca > Decapoda > Cambaridae > Procambarus > Procambarus clarkii. Next base: position 2,215,963 of record NW_027189151.1, on the reverse strand, counting down.
TAAACGTAAAACCGCTCAAATCCGGCTGAAACGTCGATATATGCAATAAAAACAGAACTTCTCCCCTTTTCAATATCTTACTCAGTATTTTAACGAGAAACAAATAGTTGATTGAAAATGAAGTATTTAAGGTTATTATCTAATCAATTATGTGTTTACATCATTTTTATCGTATATATAATGAATTATTACCCATAAACTGAAAATTCACAAAAACGTGGAAAACGGCAAAATATTGCCTAATTCGATGATATTTTGTTTAAATCACATAGAGGAAAAGGGGATGATAAACGTCAAAATATTGTTAAATTCGATGATTTTTCGTACGAAACAAAATGCAAGAAAACTTGCTTAAAATGCAATATTATGCGACATTCTGAGATTTGAAGGCCAAATCAGATATCGTGATACTACATGAAATAGTATCGAAATATTGGTAAAAATGAATATATTTTCGTAATATCAAACTACATGAATAACGTTAAAACGTCACTATTTTACCATATTTGAGGATTTTAACTTCAAATCGTAGAACTAGGTTTCGTATTATTTAGATCCAAGAAAAGACATATGACAATGTTGTTTCCAATACAAATGATAAACCCAATGTGTTTTCATTAGAATTAACTAAAATGTTTATGATTTTCCGTTTATATTACCGATGGAAGATGTAAACGTAAAACCGCTCAAATCCGGCTGAAACGTCGATATATGCAATAAAAACAGAACTTCTCCCCTTTTCAATATCTTACTCAGTATTTTAATGAGAAACAAATAGTTGATTGAAAATGAAGTATTTAAGGTTATTATCTAATCAATTATGTGTTTGCATCATTTTTATCGTATATATAATGAATTATTACCCGTAAATTGAAAATTCACAAAAACGTGGAAAATGGTAAAATATTGCCTAATTCGATGATATTTTGTTTAAATCACATAGAGGAAAAGGGGATGATAAACGTCAAAATATTGCTAAATTCGATGATTTTTCGTACGAAACAAAATGCAAGAAAACTTGCTTTAAATGCAATATTATGCGACATTCTGAGATTTGAAGGCCAAATCCGATATCGTGATACTACATGAAATAGTATCGAAATATTGGTAAAAATGAATATATTTTCGTAATATCAAACTACATGAATAACGTTAAAAAGTCACTATTTTACCATATATGAGGATTTTAACTTCAAATCATAGAGCGAGGTTTCGTATTATTTAGATCCAAGAAAAGACATATGACAATGTTGTTTCCAATACAAATGATAAAACCAATGTGTTTTCATTAGAATTAACTAAAATGTTCATGATTTTCCGTTTATATTACCGATGGAAGATGTACACGTAAAACCGCTCTAATCCGGCTGAAACGTCGATATATGCAATAAAAACAGAACTTCTCCCCTTTTCAATATCTTACTCAGTATTTTAACGAGAAACAAATAGTTGATTGAAAATGAAGTATTTAAGGTTATTATCTAATCAATTATGTGTTTGCATCATTTTTATCGTATATATAATGAATTATTACCCATAAACTGAAAATTAACAAAAACGTGGAAAACGGCAAAATATTGCCTAATTCGATGATATTTTGCTTAAATCACATAGAGGAAAAGGGGATGATAAACGTCAAAATATTGTTAAATTCGATGATTTTTCGTACGAAACAAAATGCAAGAAAACTTGCTTAAAATGCAATATTATGCGACATTCTGAGATTTGAAGGCCAAATCAGATATCGTGATACCACATGAAATAGTATCGAAATATTGGTAAAAATGAATATATTTTCGTAATATCAAACTACATGAATAACGTTAAAAAGTCACTATTTTACAATATTTGAGGATTTTAACTTCAAATCATTGAGCGAGGTTTCGTGTTATTTAGATCCAAGAAAAGATATATGACAATGTTGTTTCCAATACAAATGATAAAACCAATGTGTTTTCATTAGAATTAACTAAAATGTTCATGATTTTCCGTTTATATTACCGATGGAAGATGTAAACGTAAAACCGCTCAAATCCGGCTGAAACGTCGATATATGCAATAAAAACAGAACTTCTCCCCTTTTCAATATCTTACTCAGTATTTTAACGAGAAACAAATAGTTGATTGAAAATGAAGTATTTAAGGTTATTATCTAATCAATTATGTGTTTACATCATTTTTATCGTATATATAATGAATTATTACCCATAAACTGAAAATTCACAAAAACGTGGAAAACGGCAAAATATTGCCTAATTCGATGATATTTTGTTTAAATCACATAGAGGAAAGGGGATGATAAACGTCAAAATATTGTTAAATTCGATGATTTTTCGTACGAAACAAAATGCAAGAAAACTTGCTTAAAATGCAATATTATGCGACATTCTGAGATTTGAAGGCCAAATCAGATATCGTGATACTACATGAAATAGTATCGAAATATTGGTAAAAATGAATATATTTTCGTAATATCAAACTACATGAATAACGTTAAAAAGTCACTATTTTACAATATTTGAGGATTTTAACTTCAAATCATAGAGCGAGGTTTCGTGTTATTTAGATCCAAGAAAAGACATATGACAATGTTGTTTCCAATACAAATGATAAAACCAATGTGTTTTCATTAGAATTAACTAAAATGTTCATGATTTTCCGTTTATATTACCGATGGAAGATGTAAACGTAAAACCGCTCAAATCCGGCTGAAACGTCGATATATGCAATAAAAACAGAACTTCTCCCCTTTTCAATATCTTACTCAGTATTTTAACGAGAAATAAATAGTTGATTGAAAATGAAGTATTTAAGGTTATTATCTAATCAATTATGTGTTTACATCATTTTTATCGTATATATAATGAATTATTTCCCATAAACTGAAAATTCACAAAAACGTGGAAAACGGCAAAATATTGCCTAATTCGATGATATTTTGTTTAAATCACATAGAGGAAAAGGGGATGATAAACGTCAAAATATTGTTAAATTCGATGATTTTTCGTACGAAACAAAATGCAAGAAAACTTGCTTAAAATGCAATATTGTGCGACATTCTGAGATTTGAAGGCCAAATCAGATATCGTGATAATACATGAAATAGTATCGAAATATTGGTAAAAATGAATATATTTTCGTAATATCAAACTACATGAATAACGTTAAAAAGTCACAATTTTACCATATTTGAGGATTTTAACTTCAAATCATAGAGCGAGGTTTCGTATTATTTAGATCCAAGAAAAGACAAATGACAATGTTGTTTCCAATACAAATGATAAAACCAATGTGTTTTCATTAGAATTAACTAAAATGTTCATGATTTTCCGTTTATATTACCGATGGAAGATGTACACGTAAAACCGCTCTAATCCGGCTGAAACGTCGATATATGCAATAAAAACAGAACTTCTCCCCTTTTTAATATCTTAATCAGTATTTTAACGAGAAACAAATAGTTGATTGAAAATGAAGTATTTAAGGTTATTATTTAATCAATTATGTGTTTGCATCATTTTTATCGTATATATAATGAATTATTACCCATAAACTGAAAATTCACAAAAAACGTGGAAAACGGCAAAATATTGCCTAATTCGATGATATTTTGTTTAAATCACATAGAGGAATAGGGGATGATAAACGTCAAAATATTGTTAAATTCGATGATTTTTCGTACGAAACAAAATGCAAGAAAACTTGCTTAAAATGCAATATTATGCGACATTCTGAGATTTGAAGGCCAAATCAGATATCGTGATACTACATGAAATAGTATCGAAATATTGGTAAAAATGAATATATCTTCGTAATATCAAACTACATGAATAACGTTAAAAAGTCACAATTTTACCATATTTGAGGATTTTAACTTCAAATCATAGAGCGAGGTTTCGTATTATTTAGATCCAAGAAAAGACATATGAGAATGTTGTTTCCAATACAAATGATAAAACCAATGTGTTTTCATTAGAATTAACTAAAATGTTCATGATTTTCCGTTTATATTACCGATGGAAGATGTACACGTAAAACCGCTCTAATCCGGCTGAAACGTCGATATATGCAATAAAAACAGAACTTCTCCCCTTTTCAATATCTTACTCAGTATTTTAACGAGAAATAAATAGTTGATTGAAAATGAAGTATTTAAGGTTATTATCTAATCAATTATGTGTTTACATCATTTTTATCGTATATATAATGAATTATTTCCCATAAACTGAAAATTCACAAAAACGTGGAAAACGGCAAAATATTGCCTAATTCGATGATATTTTGTTTAAATCACATAGAGGAAAAGGGGATGATAAACGTCAAAATATTGTTAAATTCGATGATTTTTCGTACGAAACAAAATGCAAGAAAACTTGCTTAAAATGCAATATTGTGCGACATTCTGAGATTTGAAGGCCAAATCAGATATCGTGATAATACATGAAATAGTATCGAAATATTGGTAAAAATGAATATATTTTCGTAATATCAAACTACATGAATAACGTTAAAAAGTCACAATTTTACCATATTTGAGGATTTTAACTTCAAATCATAGAGCGAGGTTTCGTATTATTTAGATCCAAGAAAAGACAAATGACAATGTTGTTTCCAATACAAATGATAAAACCAATGTGTTTTCATTAGAATTAACTAAAATGTTCATGATTTTCCGTTTATATTACCGATGGAAGATGTACACGTAAAACCGCTCTAATCCGGCTGAAACGTCGATATATGCAATAAAAACAGAACTTCTCCCCTTTTTAATATCTTAATCAGTATTTTAACGAGAAACAAATAGTTGATTGAAAATGAAGTATTTAAGGTTATTATTTAATCAATTATGTGTTTGCATCATTTTTATCGTATATATAATGAATTATTACCCATAAACTGAAAATTCACAAAAAACGTGGAAAACGGCAAAATATTGCCTAATTCGATGATATTTTGTTTAAATCACATAGAGGAATAGGGGATGATAAACGTCAAAATATTGTTAAATTCGATGATTTTTCGTACGAAACAAAATGCAAGAAAACTTGCTTAAAATGCAATATTATGCGACATTCTGAGATTTGAAGGCCAAATCAGATATCGTGATACTACATGAAATAGTATCGAAATATTGGTAAAAATGAATATATCTTCGTAATATCAAACTACATGAATAACGTTAAAAAGTCACAATTTTACCATATTTGAGGATTTTAACTTCAAATCATAGAGCGAGGTTTCGTATTATTTAGATCCAAGAAAAGACATATGAGAATGTTGTTTCCAATACAAATGATAAAACCAATGTGTTTTCATTAGAATTAACTAAAATGTTCATGATTTTCCGTTTATATTACCGATGGAAGATGTACACGTAAAACCGCTCTAATCCGGCTGAAACGTCGATATATGCAATAAAAACAGTTATATATAATGAAATAATACCCATAAACTGAAAATTCACAAAAACGTGGAAAAACGGCAAAATATTGCCTAATTCGATGATATTTTGTTTAAATCACATAAAGGAAAAGGGGATGATAAACGTCAAAATATTGTTAAATTCGATGATTTTTCGTACGAAACAAAATGCAAGAAAACTTGCTTAAAATGCAATATTATGCGACATTCTGAGATTTGAAGGCCAAATCAGATATCGTGATACTACATGAAATAGTATCGAAATATTGGTAAAAATTAATATATTTTCGTAATATCAAACTACATGAATAACGTTAAAAAGTCACTATTTTACCATATTTGAGGATTTTAACTTCAAATCATGGAGCGAGGTTTCGTATTATTTAGATCCAAGAAAAGACATATGACAATGTTGTTTCCAATACAAATAATAAAACCAATGTGTTTTCATTAGAATTAACTAAAATGTTCATGATTTTCCGTTTATATTACCGATGGAAGATGTACACGTAAAACCGCTCTAATCCGGCTGAAACGTCGATATATGCAATAAAAACAGTTATATATAATGAAATAATACCCATAAACTGAAAATTCACAAAAACGTGGAAAAACGGCAAAATATTGCCTAATTCGATGATATTTTGTTAAAATCACATAAAGGAAAAGGGGATGATAAACGTCAAAATATTGTTAAATTCGATGATTTTTCGTACGAAACAAAATGCAAGAAAACTTGCTTAAAATGCAATATTATACGACATTCTGAGATTTAAAGGCCAAATCAGATATCGTGATACTACATGAAATAGTATCGAAATATTGGTAAAAATGAATATATTCTCGTAATATCAAACTACATGAATAACGTTAAAAAGTCACTATTTTACCATATTTGAAGATTTTAACTTCAAATCATAGAGCGAGGTTTCGTATTATTTAGATCCAAGAAAAGACATATGACAATGTTGTTTCCAATACAAATGATAAAACCAATGTGTTTTCATTAGAATTAACTAAAATGTTCATGATTTTCCGTTTATATTACCGATGGAAGATGTACACGTAAAACAGCTCTAATCCGGCTGAAACGTCGATATATGCAATAAAAACAGAACTTCTCCCCTTTTCAATATCTTAATCAGTATTTTAACGAGAAACAAATAGTTGATTGAAAATGAAGTATTTAAGGTTATTATCTAATCAATTATGTGTTTGCATCATTTTTATCGTATATATAATGAATTATTACCCATAAACTGAAAATTCACAAAAACGTGGAAAACGGCAAAATATTGCCTAATTCGATGATATTTTGTTTAAATCACATAGAGGAAAAGGGGATGATAAACGTCAAAATATTGTTAAATTCGATGATTTTTCGTACGAAACAAAATGCAAGAAAACTTGCTGAAAATGCAATATTATGCGACATTCTGAGATTTGAAGGCCAAATCCGATATCGTGATACTACATGAAATAGTATCGAAATATTGGTAAAAATGAATATATTTTCGTAATATCAAACTACATGAATAACGTTAAAAAGTCACTATTTTACCATATATGAGGATTTTAACTTCAAATCATAGAGCGAGGTTTCGTATTATTTAGATCCAAGAAAAGACATATGACAATGTTGTTTCCAATACAAATGATAAAACCAATGTGTTTTCATTAGAATTAACTAAAATGTTCATGATTTTCCGTTTATATTACCGATGGAAGATGTACACGTAAAACCGCTCTAATCCGGCTGAAACGTCGATATATGCAATAAAAACAGTTATATATAATGAAATAATACCCATAAACTGAAAATTCACAAAAACGTGGAAAAACGGCAAAATATTGCCTAATTCGATGATATTTTGTTTAAATCACATAAAGGAAAAGGGGATGATAAACGTCAAAATATTGTTAAATTCGATGATTTTTCGTACGAAACAAAATGCAAGAAAACTTGCTTAAAATGCAATATTATGCGACATTCTGAGATTTGAAGGCCAAATCAGATATCGTGATACTACATGAAATAGTATCGAAATATTGGTAAAAATTAATATATTTTCGTAATATCAAACTACATGAATAACGTTAAAAAGTCACTATTTTACCATATTTGAGGATTTTAACTTCAAATCATAGAGCGAGGTTTCGTATTATTTAGATCCAAGAAAAGACATATGACAATGTTGTTTCCAATACAAATAATAAAACCAATGTGTTTTCATTAGAATTAACTAAAATGTTCATGATTTTCCGTTTATATTACCGATGGAAGATGTACACGTAAAACCGCTCTAATCCGGCTGAAACGTCGATATATGCAATAAAAACAGTTATATATAATGAAATAATACCCATAAACTGAAAATTCACAAAAACGTGGAAAAACGGCAAAATATTGCCTAATTCGATGATATTTTGTTTAAATCACATAAAGGAAAAGGGGATGATAAACGTCAAAATATTGTTAAATTCGATGATTTTTCGTACGAAACAAAATGCAAGAAAACTTGCTTAAAATGCAATATTATACGACATTCTGAGATTTAAAGGCCAAATCAGATATCGTGATACTACATGAAATAGTATCGAAATATTGGTAAAAATGAATATATTTTCGTAATATCAAACTACATGAATAACGTTAAAAAGTCACTATTTTACCATATTTGAAGATTTTAACTTCAAATCATAGAGCGAGGTTTCGTATTATTTAGATCCAAGAAAAGACATATGACAATGTTGTTTCCAATACAAATGATAAAACCAATGTGTTTTCATTAGAATTAACTAAAATGTTCATGATTTTCCGTTTATATTACCGATGGAAGATGTACACGTAAAACAGCTCTAATCCGGCTGAAACGTCGATATATGCAATAAAAACAGAACTTCTCCCCTTTTCAATATCTTACTCAGTATTTTAACGAGAAACAAATAGTTGATTGAAAATGAAGTATTTAAGGTTATTATCTAATCAATTATGTGTTTGCATCATTTTTATCGTATATATAATGAATTATTACCCATAAACTGAAAATTCACAAAAACGTGGAAAACGGTAAAATATTGCCTAATTCGATGATATTTTGTTTAAATCACATAGAGGAAAAGGGGATGATAAACGTCAAAATATTGTTAAATTCGATGATTTTTCGTACGAAAAAAATGCAAGAAAACTTGCTTAAAATGCAATATTATGCGACATTCTGAGATTTGAAGGCCAAATCAGATATCGTGATACTACATGAAATAGTATCGAAATATTGGTAAAAATGAATATATTTTCGTAATATCAAACTACATGAATAACGTTAAAAAGTCACTATTTTACCATATTTGAGGATTTTAACTTCAAATCGTAGAACTAGGTTTCGTATTATTTAGATCCAAGAAAAGACATATGACAATGTTGTTTCCAATACAAATGATAAACCCAATGTGTTTTCATTAGAATTAACTAAAATGTTTATGATTTTCCGTTTATATTACCGATGGAAGATGTACACGTAAAACCGCTCTAATCCGGCTGAAACGTCGATATATGCAATAAAAACAGAACTTCTCCCCTTTTCAATATCTTACTCAGTATTTTAATGAGAAACAAATAGTTGATTGAAAATGAAGTATTTAAGGTTATTATCTAATCAATTATGTGTTTGCATCATTTTTATCGTATATATAATGAATTATTACCCATAAATTGAAAATTCACAAAAACGTGGAAAATGGTAAAATATTGCCTAATTCGATGATATTTTGTTTAAATCACATAGAGGAAAAGGGGATGATAAACGTCAAAATATTGCTAAATTCGATGATTTTTCGTACGAAACAAAATGCAAGAAAACTTGCTTTAAATGCAATATTATGCGACATTCTGAGATTTGAAGGCCAAATCCGATATCGTGATACTACATGAAATAGTATCGAAATATTGGTAAAAATGAATATATTTTCGTAATATCAAACTACATGAATAACGTTAAAAAGTCACTATTTTACCATATATGAGGATTTTAACTTCAAATCATAGAGCGAGGTTTCGTATTATTTAGATCCAAGAAAAGACATATGACAATGTTGTTTCCAATACAAATGATAAAACCAATGTGTTTTCATTAGAATTAACTAAAATGTTCATGATTTTCCGTTTATATTACCGATGGAAGATGTACACGTAAAACCGCTCTAATCCGGCTGAAACGTCGATATATGCAATAAAAACAGAACTTCTCCCCTTTTCAATATCTTACTCAGTATTTTAACGAGAAACAAATAGTTGATTGAAAATGAAGTATTTAAGGTTATTATCTAATCAATTATGTGTTTGCATCATTTTTATCGTATATATAATGAATTATTACCCATAAACTGAAAATTCACAAAAACGTGGAAAACGGCAAAATATTGCCTAATTCGATGATATTTTGCTTAAATCACATAGAGGAAAAGGGGATGATAAACGTCAAAATATTGTTAAATTCGATGATTTTTCGTACGAAACAAAATGCAAGAAAACTTGCTTAAAATGCAATATTATGCGACATTCTGAGATTTGAAGGCCAAATCAGATATCGTGATACCACATGAAATAGTATCGAAATATTGGTAAAAATGAATATATTTTCGTAATATCAAACTACATGAATAACGTTAAAAAGTCACTATTTTACAATATTTGAGGATTTTAACTTCAAATCATTGAGCGAGGTTTCGTGTTATTTAGATCCAAGAAAAGACATATGACAATGTTGTTTCCAATACAAATGATAAAACCAATGTGTTTTCATTAGAATTAACTAAAATGTTCATGATTTTCCGTTTATATTACCGATGGAAGATGTAAACGTAAAACCGCTGAAATCCGGCTGAAACGTCGATATATGCAATAAAAACAGAACTTCTCCCCTTTTCAATATCTTACTCAGTGTTTTAACGAGAAACAAATAGTTGATTGAAAATGAAGTATTTAAGGTTATTATCTAATCAATTATGTGTTTACATCATTTTTATCGTATATATAATGAATTATTACCCATAAACTGAAAATTCACAAAAACGTGGAAAACGGCAAAATATTGCCTAATTCGATGATATTTTGTTTAAATCACATAGAGGAAAAGGGGATGATAAACGTCAAAATATTGTTAAATTCGATGATTTTTCGTACGAAACAAAATGCAAGAAAACTTGTTTAAAATGCAATATTATGCGACATTCTGAGATTTGAAGGCCAAATCAGATATCGTGATACTACATGAAATAGTATCGAAATATTGGTAAAAATGAATATATTTTCGTAATATCAAACTACATGAATAACGTTAAAAAGTCACTATTTTACCATATATGAGGATTTTAACTTCAAATCATAGAGCGAGGTTTCGTATTATTTAGATCCAAGAAAAGACATATGACAATGTTGTTTCCAATACAAATGATAAAACCAATGTGTTTTCATTAGAATTAACTAAAATGTTCATGATTTTCCGTTTATATTACCGATGGAAGATGTACACGTAAAACCGCTCTAATCCGGCTGAAACGTCGATATATGCAATAAAAACAGAACTTCTCCCCTTTTCAATATCTTACTCAGTATTTTAACGAGAAACAAATAGTTGATTGAAAATGAAGTATTTAAGGTTATTATCTAATCAATTATGTGTTTGCATCATTTTTATCGTATATATAATGAATTATTACCCATAAACTGAAAATTCACAAAAACGTGGAAAACGGCAAAATATTGCCTAATTCGATGATATTTTGCTTAAATCACATAGAGGAAAAGGGGATGATAAACGTCAAAATATTGTTAAATTCGATGATTTTTCGTACGAAACAAAATGCAAGAAAACTTGCTTAAAATGCAATATTATGCGACATTCTGAGATTTGAAGGCCAAATCAGATATCGTGATACCACATGAAATAGTATCGAAATATTGGTAAAAATGAATATATTTTCGTAATATCAAACTACATGAATAACGTTAAAAAGTCACTATTTTACCATATTTGAGGATTTTAACTTCAAATCGTAGAACTAGGTTTCGTATTATTTAGATCCAAGAAAAGACATATGACAATGTTGTTTCCAATACAAATGATAAACCCAATGTGTTTTCATTAGAATTAACTAAAATGTTTATGATTTTCCTTTTATATTACCGATGGAAGATGTACACGTAAAACCGCTCTAATCCGGCTGAAACGTCGATATATGCAATAAAAACAGAACTTCTCCCCTTTTCAATATCTTACTCAGTATTTTAATGAGAAACAAATAGTTGATTGAAAATGAAGTATTTAAGGTTATTATCTAATCAATTATGTGTTTGCATCATTTTTATCGTATATATAATGAATTATTACCCATAAATTGAAAATTCACAAAAACGTGGAAAATGGTAAAATATTGCCTAATTCGATGATATTTTGTTTAAATCACATAGAGGAAAAGGGGATGATAAACGTCAAAATATTGCTAAATTCGATGATTTTTCGTACGAAACAAAATGCAAGAAAACTTGCTTTAAATGCAATATTATGCGACATTCTGAGATTTGAAGGCCAAATCCGATATCGTGATACTACATGAAATAGTATCGAAATATTGGTAAAAATGAATATATTTTCGTAATATCAAACTACATGAATAACGTTAAAAAGTCACTATTTTACCATATATGAGGATTTTAACTTCAAATCATAGAGCGAGGTTTCGTATTATTTAGGTCCAAGAAAAGACATATGACAATGTTGTTTCCAATACAAATGATAAAACCAATGTGTTTTCATTAGAATTAACTAAAATGTTCATGATTTTCCGTTTATATTACCGATGGAAGATGTACACGTAAAACCGCTCTAATCCGGCTGAAACGTCGATATATGCAATAAAAACAAAACTTCTCCCCTTTTCAATATCTTACTCAGTATTTTAACGAGAAACAAATAGTTGATTGAAAATGAAGTATTTAAGGTTATTATCTAATCAATTATGTGTTTGCATCATTTTTATCGTATATATAATGAATTATTACCCATAAACTGAAAATTCACAAAAACGTGGAAAACGGCAAAATATTGCCTAATTCGATGATATTTTGTTTAAATCACATAGAGGAATAGGGGATGATAAACGTCAAAATATTGTTAAATTCGATGATTTTTCGTACGAAACAAAATGCAAGAAAACTTGCTTAAAATGCAATATTATGCGACATTCTGAGATTTGAAGGCCAAATCAGATATCGTGATACTACATGAAATAGTATCGAAATATTGGTAAAAATGAATATATCTTCGTAATATCAAACTACATGAATAACGTTAAAAAGTCACAATTTTACCATATTTGAGGATTTTAACTTCAAATCATAGAGCGAGGTTTCGTATTATTTAGATCCAAGAAAAGACATATGACAATGTTGTTTCCAATACAAATGATAAAACCAATGTGTTTTCATTAGAATTAACTAAAATGTTCATGATTTTCCGTTTATATTACCGATGGAAGATGTAAACGTAAAACCGCTGAAATCCGGCTGAAACGTCGATATATGCAATAAAAACAGAACTTCTCCCCTTTTCAATATCTTACTCAGTGTTTTAACGAGAAACAAATAGTTGATTGAAAATGAAGTATTTAAGGTTATTATCTAATCAATTATGTGTTTACATCATTTTTATCGTATATATAATGAATTATTACCCATAAACTGAAAATTCACAAAAACGTGGAAAACGGCAAAATATTGCCTAATTCGATGATATTTTGTTTAAATCACATAGAGGAAAAGGGGATGATAAACGTCAAAATATTGTTAAATTCGATGATTTTTCGTACGAAACAAAATGCAAGAAAACTTGCTTAAAATGCAATATTATGCGACATTCTGAGATTTGAAGGCCAAATCAGATATCGTGATACTACATGAAATAGTATCGAAATATTGGTAAAAATGAATATATTTTCGTAATATCAAACTACATGAATAACGTTAAAAAGTCACTATTTTACCATATATGAGGATTTTAACTTCAAATCATAGAGCGAGGTTTCGTATTATTTAGATCCAAGAAAAGACATATGACAATGTTGTTTCCAATACAAATGATAAAACCAATGTGTTTTCATTAGAATTAACTAAAATGTTCATGATTTTCCGTTTATATTACCGATGGAAGATGTACACGTAAAACCGCTCTAATCCGGCTGAAACGTCGATATATGCAATAAAAACAGAACTTCTCCCCTTTTCAATATCTTACTCAGTATTTTAACGAGAAACAAATAGTTGATTGAAAATGAAGTATTTAAGGTTATTATCTAATCAATTATGTGTTTACATCATTTTTATCGTATATATAATGAATTATTACCCATAAACTGAAAATTCACAAAAACGTGGAAAACGGCAAAATATTGCCTAATTCGATGATATTTTGTTTAAATCACATAGAGGAAAGGGGATGATAAACGTCAAAATATTGTTAAATTCGATGATTTTTCGTACGAAACAAAATGCAAGAAAACTTGCTTAAAATGCAATATTATGCGACATTCTGAGATTTGAAGGCCAAATCAGATATCGTGATACTACATGAAATAGTATCGAAATATTGGTAAAAATGAATATATTTTCGTAATATCAAACTACATGAATAACGTTAAAAAGTCACTATTTTACCATATTTGAGGATTTTAACTTCAAATCGTAGAACTAGGTTTCGTATTATTTAGATCCAAGAAAAGACATATGACAATGTTGTTTCCAATACAAATGATAAACCCAATGTGTTTTCATTAGAATTAACTAAAATGTTTATGATTTTCCTTTTATATTACCGATGGAAGATGTACACGTAAAACCGCTCTAATCCGGCTGAAACGTCGATATATGCAATAAAAACAGAACTTCTCCCCTTTTCAATATCTTACTCAGTATTTTAATGAGAAACAAATAGTTGATTGAAAATGAAGTATTTAAGGTTATTATCTAATCAATTATGTGTTTGCATCATTTTTATCGTATATATAATGAATTATTACCCATAAATTGAAAATTCACAAAAACGTGGAAAATGGTAAAATATTGCCTAATTCGATGATATTTTGTTTAAATCACATAGAGGAAAAGGGGATGATAAACGTCAAAATATTGCTAAATTCGATGATTTTTCGTACGAAACAAAATGCAAGAAAACTTGCTTTAAATGCAATATTATGCGACATTCTGAGATTTGAAGGCCAAATCCGATATCGTGATACTACATGAAATAGTATCGAAATATTGGTAAAAATGAATATATTTTCGTAATATCAAACTACATGAATAACGTTAAAAAGTCACTATTTTACCATATATGAGGATTTTAACTTCAAATCATAGAGCGAGGTTTCGTATTATTTAGATCCAAGAAAAGACATATGACAATGTTGTTTCCAATACAAATGATAAAACCAATGTGTTTTCATTAGAATTAACTAAAATGTTCATGATTTTCCGTTTATATTACCGATGGAAGATGTACACGTAAAACCGCTCTAATCCGGCTGAAACGTCGATATATGCAATAAAAACAAAACTTCTCCCCTTTTCAATATCTTACTCAGTATTTTAACGAGAAACAAATAGTTGATTGAAAATGAAGTATTTAAGGTTATTATCTAATCAATTATGTGTTTGCATCATTTTTATCGTATATATAATGAATTATTACCCATAAACTGAAAATTCACAAAAACGTGGAAAACGGCAAAATATTGCCTAATTCGATGATATTTTGTTTAAATCACATAGAGGAAAAGGGGATGATAAACGTCAAAATATTGTTAAATTCGATGATTTTTCGTACGAAACAAAATGCAAGAAAACTTGTTTAAAATGCAATATTATGCGACATTCTGAGATTTGAAGGCCAAATCAGATATCGTGATACTACATGAAATAGTATCGAAATATTGGTAAAAATGAATATATTTTCGTAATATCAAACTACATGAATAACGTTAAAAAGTCACTATTTTACCATATATGAGGATTTTAACTTCAAATCATAGAGCGAGGTTTCGTATTATTTAGATCCAAGAAAAGACATATGACAATGTTGTTTCCAATACAAATGATAAAACCAATGTGTTTTCATTAGAATTAACTAAAATGTTCATGATTTTCCGTTTATATTACCGATGGAAGATGTACACGTAAAACCGCTCTAATCCGGCTGAAACGTCGATATATGCAATAAAAACAGAACTTCTCCCCTTTTCAATATCTTACTCAGTATTTTAACGAGAAACAAATAGTTGATTGAAAATGAAGTATTTAAGGTTATTATCTAATCAATTATGTGTTTGCATCATTTTTATCGTATATATAATGAATTATTACCCATAAACTGAAAATTCACAAAAACGTGGAAAACGGCAAAATATTGCCTAATTCGATGATATTTTGCTTAAATCACATAGAGGAAAAGGGGATGATAAACGTCAAAATATTGTTAAATTCGATGATTTTTCGTACGAAACAAAATGCAAGAAAACTTGCTTAAAATGCAATATTATGCGACATTCTGAGATTTGAAGGCCAAATCAGATATCGTGATACCACATGAAATAGTATCGAAATATTGGTAAAAATGAATATATTTTCGTAATATCAAACTACATGAATAACGTTAAAAAGTCACTATTTTACCATATTTGAGGATTTTAACTTCAAATCGTAGAACTAGGTTTCGTATTATTTAGATCCAAGAAAAGACATATGACAATGTTGTTTCCAATACAAATGATAAACCCAATGTGTTTTCATTAGAATTAACTAAAATGTTTATGATTTTCCTTTTATATTACCGATGGAAGATGTACACGTAAAACCGCTCTAATCCGGCTGAAACGTCGATATATGCAATAAAAACAGAACTTCTCCCCTTTTCAATATCTTACTCAGTATTTTAATGAGAAACAAATAGTTGATTGAAAATGAAGTATTTAAGGTTATTATCTAATCAATTATGTGTTTGCATCATTTTTATCGTATATATAATGAATTATTACCCATAAATTGAAAATTCACAAAAACGTGGAAAATGGTAAAATATTGCCTAATTCGATGATATTTTGTTTAAATCACATAGAGGAAAAGGGGATGATAAACGTCAAAATATTGCTAAATTCGATGATTTTTCGTACGAAACAAAATGCAAGAAAACTTGCTTTAAATGCAATATTATGCGACATTCTGAGATTTGAAGGCCAAATCCGATATCGTGATACTACATGAAATAGTATCGAAATATTGGTAAAAATGAATATATTTTCGTAATATCAAACTACATGAATAACGTTAAAAAGTCACTATTTTACCATATATGAGGATTTTAACTTCAAATCATAGAGCGAGGTTTCGTATTATTTAGGTCCAAGAAAAGACATATGACAATGTTGTTTCCAATACAAATGATAAAACCAATGTGTTTTCATTAGAATTAACTAAAATGTTCATGATTTTCCGTTTATATTACCGATGGAAGATGTACACGTAAAACCGCTCTAATCCGGCTGAAACGTCGATATATGCAATAAAAACAAAACTTCTCCCCTTTTCAATATCTTACTCAGTATTTTAACGAGAAACAAATAGTTGATTGAAAATGAAGTATTTAAGGTTATTATCTAATCAATTATGTGTTTGCATCATTTTTATCGTATATATAATGAATTATTACCCATAAACTGAAAATTCACAAAAACGTGGAAAACGGCAAAATATTGCCTAATTCGATGATATTTTGTTTAAATCACATAGAGGAATAGGGGATGATAAACGTCAAAATATTGTTAAATTCGATGATTTTTCGTACGAAACAAAATGCAAGAAAACTTGCTTAAAATGCAATATTATGCGACATTCTGAGATTTGAAGGCCAAATCAGATATCGTGATACTACATGAAATAGTATCGAAATATTGGTAAAAATGAATATATCTTCGTAATATCAAACTACATGAATAACGTTAAAAAGTCACAATTTTACCATATTTGAGGATTTTAACTTCAAATCATAGAGCGAGGTTTCGTATTATTTAGATCCAAGAAAAGACATATGACAATGTTGTTTCCAATACAAATGATAAAACCAATGTGTTTTCATTAGAATTAACTAAAATGTTCATGATTTTCCGTTTATATTACCGATGGAAGATGTAAACGTAAAACCGCTGAAATCCGGCTGAAACGTCGATATATGCAATAAAAACAGAACTTCTCCCCTTTTCAATATCTTACTCAGTGTTTTAACGAGAAACAAATAGTTGATTGAAAATGAAGTATTTAAGGTTATTATCTAATCAATTATGTGTTTACATCATTTTTATCGTATATATAATGAATTATTACCCATAAACTGAAAATTCACAAAAACGTGGAAAACGGCAAAATATTGCCTAATTCGATGATATTTTGTTTAAATCACATAGAGGAAAAGGGGATGATAAACGTCAAAATATTGTTAAATTCGATGATTTTTCGTACGAAACAAAATGCAAGAAAACTTGCTTAAAATGCAATATTATGCGACATTCTGAGATTTGAAGGCCAAATCAGATATCGTGATACTACATGAAATAGTATCGAAATATTGGTAAAAATGAATATATTTTCGTAATATCAAACTACATGAATAACGTTAAAAAGTCACTATTTTACCATATATGAGGATTTTAACTTCAAATCATAGAGCGAGGTTTCGTATTATTTAGATCCAAGAAAAGACATATGACAATGTTGTTTCCAATACAAATGATAAAACCAATGTGTTTTCATTAGAATTAACTAAAATGTTCATGATTTTCCGTTTATATTACCGATGGAAGATGTACACGTAAAACCGCTCTAATCCGGCTGAAACGTCGATATATGCAATAAAAACAGAACTTCTCCCCTTTTCAATATCTTACTCAGTATTTTAACGAGAAACAAATAGTTGATTGAAAATGAAGTATTTAAGGTTATTATCTAATCAATTATGTGTTTACATCATTTTTATCGTATATATAATGAATTATTACCCATAAACTGAAAATTCACAAAAACGTGGAAAACGGCAAAATATTGCCTAATTCGATGATATTTTGTTTAAATCACATAGAGGAAAGGGGATGATAAACGTCAAAATATTGTTAAATTCGATGATTTTTCGTACGAAACAAAATGCAAGAAAACTTGCTTAAAATGCAATATTATGCGACATTCTGAGATTTGAAGGCCAAATCAGATATCGTGATACTACATGAAATAGTATCGAAATATTGGTAAAAATGAATATATTTTCGTAATATCAAACTACATGAATAACGTTAAAAAGTCACTATTTTACCATATTTGAGGATTTTAACTTCAAATCGTAGAACTAGGTTTCGTATTATTTAGATCCAAGAAAAGACATATGACAATGTTGTTTCCAATACAAATGATAAACCCAATGTGTTTTCATTAGAATTAACTAAAATGTTTATGATTTTCCTTTTATATTACCGATGGAAGATGTACACGTAAAACCGCTCTAATCCGGCTGAAACGTCGATATATGCAATAAAAACAGAACTTCTCCCCTTTTCAATATCTTACTCAGTATTTTAATGAGAAACAAATAGTTGATTGAAAATGAAGTATTTAAGGTTATTATCTAATCAATTATGTGTTTGCATCATTTTTATCGTATATATAATGAATTATTACCCATAAATTGAAAATTCACAAAAACGTGGAAAATGGTAAAATATTGCCTAATTCGATGATATTTTGTTTAAATCACATAGAGGAAAAGGGGATGATAAACGTCAAAATATTGCTAAATTCGATGATTTTTCGTACGAAACAAAATGCAAGAAAACTTGCTTAAAATGCAATATTATGCGACATTCTGAGATTTGAAGGCCAAATCAGATATCGTGATACTACATGAAATAGTATCGAAATATTGGTAAAAATGAATATATCTTCGTAATATCAAACTACATGAATAACGTTAAAAAGTCACAATTTTACCATATTTGAGGATTTTAACTTCAAATCATAGAGCGAGGTTTCGTATTATTTAGATCCAAGAAAAGACATATGACAATGTTGTTTCCAATACAAATGATAAAACCAATGTGTTTTCATTAGAATTAACTAAAATGTTCATGATTTTCCGTTTATATTACCGATGGAAGATGTACACGTAAAACCGCTCTAATCCGGCTGAAACGTCGATATATGCAATAAAAACAGTTATATATAATGAAATAATACCCATAAACTGAAAATTCACAAAAACGTGGAAAAACGGAAAAATATTGCCTAATTCGATGATATTTTGTTTAAATCACATAAAGGAAAAGGGGATGATAAACGTCAAAATATTGTTAAATTCGATGATTTTTCGTACGAAACAAAATGCAAGAAAACTTGCTTAAAATGCAATATTATGCGACATTCTGAGATTTGAAGGCCAAATCAGATATCGTGATACTACATGAAATAGTATCGAAATATTGGTAAAAATTAATATATTTTCGTAATATCAAACTACATGAATAACGTTAAAAAGTCACTATTTTACCATATTTGAGGATTTTAACTTCAAATCATAGAGCGAGGTTTCGTATTATTTAGATCCAAGAAAAGACATATGACAATGTTGTTTCCAATACAAATAATAAAACCAATGTGTTTTCATTAGAATTAACTAAAATGTTCATGATTTTCCGTTTATATTACCGATGGAAGATGTACACGTAAAACCGCTCTAATCCGGCTGAAACGTCGATATATGCAATAAAAACAGTTATATATAATGAAATAATACCCATAAACTGAAAATTCACAAAAACGTGGAAAAACGGCAAAATATTGCCTAATTCGATGATATTTTGTTTAAATCACATAAAGGAAAAGGGGATGATAAACGTCAAAATATTGTTAAATTCGATGATTTTTCGTACGAAACAAAATGCAAGAAAACTTGCTTAAAATGCAATATTATACGACATTCTGAGATTTAAAGGCCAAATCAGATATCGTGATACTACATGAAATAGTATCGAAATATTGGTAAAAATGAATATATTTTCGTAATATCAAACTACATGAATAACGTTAAAAAGTCACTATTTTACCATATTTGAAGATTTTAACTTCAAATCATAGAGCGAGGTTTCGTATTATTTAGATCCAAGAAAAGACATATGACAATGTTGTTTCCAATACAAATGATAAAACCAATGTGTTTTCATTAGAATTAACTAAAATGTTCATGATTTTCCGTTTATATTACCGATGGAAGATGTACACGTAAAACAGCTCTAATCCGGCTGAAACGTCGATATATGCAATAAAAACAGAACTTCTCCCCTTTTCAATATCTTAATCAGTATTTTAACGAGAAACAAATAGTTGATTGAAAATGAAGTATTTAAGGTTATTATCTAATCAATTATGTGTTTGCATCATTTTTATCGTATATATAATGAATTATTACCCATAAACTGAAAATTCACAAAAACGTGGAAAACGGCAAAATATTGCCTAATTCGATGATATTTTGTTTAAATCACATAGAGGAATAGGGGATGATAAACGTCAAAATATTGTTAAATTCGATGATTTTTCGTACGAAACAAAATGCAAGAAAACTTGCTTAAAATGCAATATTATGCGACATTCTGAGATTTGAAGGCCAAATCAGATATCGTGATACTACATGAAATAGTATCGAAATATTGGTAAAAATGAATATATCTTCGTAATATCAAACTACATGAATAACGTTAAAAAGTCACAATTTTACCATATTTGAGGATTTTAACTTCAAATCATAGAGCGAGGTTTCGTATTATTTAGATCCAAGAAAAGACATATGACAATGTTGTTTCCAATACAAATGATAAAACCAATGTGTTTTCATTAGAATTAACTAAAATGTTCATGATTTTCCGTTTATATTACCGATGGAAGATGTACACGTAAAACCGCTCTAATCCGGCTGAAACGTCGATATATGCAATAAAAACAGTTATATATAATGAAATAATACCCATAAACTGAAAATTCACAAAAACGTGGAAAAACGGCAAAATATTGCCTAATTCGATGATATTTTGTTTAAATCACATAAAGGAAAAGGGGATGATAAACGTCAAAATATTGTTAAATTCGATGATTTTTCGTACGAAACAAAATGCAAGAAAACTTGCTTAAAATGCAATATTATGCGACATTCTGAGATTTGAAGGCCAAATCAGATATCGTGATACTACATGAAATAGTATCGAAATATTGGTAAAAATTAATATATTTTCGTAATATCAAACTACATGAATAACGTTAAAAAGTCACTATTTTACCATATTTGAGGATTTTAACTTCAAATCATAGAGCGAGGTTTCGTATTATTTAGATCCAAGAAAAGACATATGACAATGTTGTTTCCAATACAAATAATAAAACCAATGTGTTTTCATTAGAATTAACTAAAATGTTCATGATTTTCCGTTTATATTACCGATGGAAGATGTACACGTAAAACCGCTCTAATCCGGCTGAAACGTCGATATATGCAATAAAAACAGTTATATATAATGAAATAATACCCATAAACTGAAAATTCACAAAAACGTGGAAAAACGGCAAAATATTGCCTAATTCGATGATATTTTGTTTAAATCACATAAAGGAAAAGGGGATGATAAACGTCAAAATATTGTTAAATTCGATGATTTTTCGTACGAAACAAAATGCAAGAAAACTTGCTTAAAATGCAATATTATACGACATTCTGAGATTTAAAGGCCAAATCAGATATCGTGATACTACATGAAATAGTATCGAAATATTGGTAAAAATGAATATATTTTCGTAATATCAAACTACATGAATAACGTTAAAAAGTCACTATTTTACCATATTTGAAGAATATAACTTCAAATCATAGAGCGAGGTTTCGTATTATTTAGATCCAAGAAAAGACATATGACAATGTTGTTTCCAATACAAATGATAAAACCAATGTGTTTTCATTAGAATTAACTAAAATGTTCATGATTTTCCGTTTATATTACCGATGGAAGATGTACACGTAAAACAGCTCTAATCCTGCTGAAACGTCGATATATGCAATAAAAACAGAACTTCTCCCCTTTTCAATATCTTACTCAGTATTTTAACGAGAAACAAATAGTTGATTGAAAATGAAGTATTTAAGGTTATTATCTAATCAATTATGTGTTTGCATCATTTTTATCGTATATATAATGAATTATTACCCATAAACTGAAAATTCACAAAAACGTGGAAAACGGTAAAATATTGCCTAATTCGATGATATTTTGTTTAAATCACATAGAGGAAAAGGGGATGATAAACGTCAAAATATTGTTAAATTCGATGATTTTTCGTACGAAAAAAATGCAAGAAAACTTGCTTAAAATGCAATATTATGCGACATTCTGAGATTTGAAGGCCAAATCAGATATCGTGATACTACATGAAATAGTATCGAAATATTGGTAAAAATGAATATATTTTCGTAATATCAAACTACATGAATAACGTTAAAAAGTCACTATTTTACCATATTTGAGGATTTTAACTTCAAATCGTAGAACTAGGTTTCGTATTATTTAGATCCAAGAAAAGACATATGACAATGTTGTTTCCAATACAAATGATAAACCCAATGTGTTTTCATTAGAATTAACTAAAATGTTTATGATTTTCCGTTTATATTACCGATGGAAGATGTACACGTAAAACCGCTCTAATCCGGCTGAAACGTCGATATATGCAATAAAAACAGAACTTCTCCCCTTTTCAATATCTTACTCAGTATTTTAATGAGAAACAAATAGTTGATTGAAAATGAAGTATTTAAGGTTATTATCTAATCAATTATGTGTTTGCATCATTTTTATCGTATATATAATGAATTATTACCCATAAATTGAAAATTCACAAAAACGTGGAAAATGGTAAAATATTGCCTAATTCGATGATATTTTGTTTAAATCACATAGAGGAAAAGGGGATGATAAACGTCAAAATATTGCTAAATTCGATGATTTTTCGTACGAAACAAAATGCAAGAAAACTTGCTTTAAATGCAATATTATGCGACATTCTGAGATTTGAAGGCCAAATCCGATATCGTGATACTACATGAAATAGTATCGAAATATTGGTAAAAATGAATATATTTTCGTAATATCAAACTACATGAATAACGTTAAAAAGTCACTATTTTACCATATATGAGGATTTTAACTTCAAATCATAGAGCGAGGTTTCGTATTATTTAGATCCAAGAAAAGACATATGACAATGTTGTTTCCAATACAAATGATAAAACCAATGTGTTTTCATTAGAATTAACTAAAATGTTCATGATTTTCCGTTTATATTACCGATGGAAGATGTACACGTAAAACCGCTCTAATCCGGCTGAAACGTCGATATATGCAATAAAAACAGAACTTCTCCCCTTTTCAATATCTTACTCAGTATTTTAACGAGAAACAAATAGTTGATTGAAAATGAAGTATTTAAGGTTATTATCTAATCAATTATGTGTTTGCATCATTTTTATCGTATATATAATGAATTATTACCCATAAACTGAAAATTCACAAAAACGTGGAAAACGGCAAAATATTGCCTAATTCGATGATATTTTGCTTAAATCACATAGAGGAAAAGGGGATGATAAACGTCAAAATATTGTTAAATTCGATGATTTTTCGTACGAAACAAAATGCAAGAAAACTTGCTTAAAATGCAATATTATGCGACATTCTGAGATTTGAAGGCCAAATCAGATATCGTGATACCACATGAAATAGTATCGAAATATTGGTAAAAATGAATATATTTTCGTAATATCAAACTACATGAATAACGTTAAAAAGTCACTATTTTACAATATTTGAGGATTTTAACTTCAAATCATTGAGCGAGGTTTCGTGTTATTTAGATCCAAGAAAAGACATATGACAATGTTGTTTCCAATACAAATGATAAAACCAATGTGTTTTCATTAGAATTAACTAAAATGTTCATGATTTTCCGTTTATATTACCGATGGAAGATGTAAACGTAAAACCGCTGAAATCCGGCTGAAACGTCGATATATGCAATAAAAACAGAACTTCTCCCCTTTTCAATATCTTACTCAGTGTTTTAACGAGAAACAAATAGTTGATTGAAAATGAAGTATTTAAGGTTATTATCTAATCAATTATGTGTTTACATCATTTTTATCGTATATATAATGAATTATTACCCATAAACTGAAAATTCACAAAAACGTGGAAAACGGCAAAATATTGCCTAATTCGATGATATTTTGTTTAAATCACATAGAGGAAAAGGGGATGATAAACGTCAAAATATTGTTAAATTCGATGATTTTTCGTACGAAACAAAATGCAAGAAAACTTGCTTAAAATGCAATATTATGCGACATTCTGAGATTTGAAGGCCAAATCAGATATCGTGATACTACATGAAATAGTATCGAAATATTGGTAAAAATGAATATATTTTCGTAATATCAAACTACATGAATAACGTTAAAAAGTCACTATTTTACCATATATGAGGATTTTAACTTCAAATCATAGAGCGAGGTTTCGTATTATTTAGATCCAAGAAAAGACATATGACAATGTTGTTTCCAATACAAATGATAAAACCAATGTGTTTTCATTAGAATTAACTAAAATGTTCATGATTTTCCGTTTATATTACCGATGGAAGATGTACACGTAAAACCGCTCTAATCCGGCTGAAACGTCGATATATGCAATAAAAACAGGTATATATAATGAAATAATACCCATAAACTGAAAATTCACAAAAACGTGGAAAAACGGCAAAATATTGCCTAATTCGATGATATTTTGTTTAAATCACATAAAGGAAAAGGGGATGATAAACGTCAAAATATTGTTAAATTCGATGATTTTTCGTACGAAACAAAATGCAAGAAAACTTGCTTAAAATGCAATATTATACGACATTCTGAGATTTAAAGGCCAAATCAGATATCGTGATACTACATGAAATAGTATCGAAATATTGGTAAAAATGAATATATTTTCGTAATATCAAACTACATGAATAACGTTAAAAAGTCACTATTTTACCATATTTGAAGATTTTAACTTCAAATCATAGAGCGAGGTTTCGTATTATTTAGATCCAAGAAAAGACATATGACAATGTTGTTTCCAATACAAATGATAAAACCAATGTGTTTTCATTAGAATTAACTAAAATGTTCATGATTTTCCGTTTATATTACCGATGGAAGATGTACACGTAAAACAGCTCTAATCCGGCTGAAACGTCGATATATGCAATAAAAACAGAACTTCTCCCCTTTTCAATATCTTAATCAGTATTTTAACGAGAAACAAATAGTTGATTGAAAATGAAGTATTTAAGGTTATTATCTAATCAATTATGTGTTTGCATCATTTTTATCGTATATATAATGAATTATTACCCATAAACTGAAAATTCACAAAAACGTGGAAAACGGCAAAATATTGCCTAATTCGATGATATTTTGTTTAAATCACATAGAGGAATAGGGGATGATAAACGTCAAAATATTGTTAAATTCGATGATTTTTCGTACGAAACAAAATGCAAGAAAACTTGCTTAAAATGCAATATTATGCGACATTCTGAGATTTGAAGGCCAAATCAGATATCGTGATACTACATGAAATAGTATCGAAATATTGGTAAAAATGAATATATCTTCGTAATATCAAACTACATGAATAACGTTAAAAAGTCACAATTTTACCATATTTGAGGATTTTAACTTCAAATCATAGAGCGAGGTTTCGTATTATTTAGATCCAAGAAAAGACATATGACAATGTTGTTTCCAATACAAATGATAAAACCAATGTGTTTTCATTAGAATTAACTAAAATGTTCATGATTTTCCGTTTATATTACCGATGGAAGATGTACACGTAAAACCGCTCTAATCCGGCTGAAACGTCGATATATGCAATAAAAACAGTTATATATAATGAAATAATACCCATAAACTGAAAATTCACAAAAACGTGGAAAAACGGCAAAATATTGCCTAATTCGATGATATTTTGTTTAAATCACATAAAGGAAAAGGGGATGATAAACGTCAAAATATTGTTAAATTCGATGATTTTTCGTACGAAACAAAATGCAAGAAAACTTGCTTAAAATGCAATATTATGCGACATTCTGAGATTTGAAGGCCAAATCAGATATCGTGATACTACATGAAATAGTATCGAAATATTGGTAAAAATTAATATATTTTCGTAATATCAAACTACATGAATAACGTTAAAAAGTCACTATTTTACCATATTTGAGGATTTTAACTTCAAATCATAGAGCGAGGTTTCGTATTATTTAGATCCAAGAAAAGACATATGACAATGTTGTTTCCAATACAAATAATAAAACCAATGTGTTTTCATTAGAATTAACTAAAATGTTCATGATTTTCCGTTTATATTACCGATGGAAGATGTACACGTAAAACCGCTCTAATCCGGCTGAAACGTCGATATATGCAATAAAAACAGTTATATATAATGAAATAATACCCATAAACTGAAAATTCACAAAAACGTGGAAAAACGGCAAAATATTGCCTAATTCGATGATATTTTGTTTAAATCACATAAAGGAAAAGGGGATGATAAACGTCAAAATATTGTTAAATTCGATGATTTTTCGTACGAAACAAAATGCAAGAAAACTTGCTTAAAATGCAATATTATACGACATTCTGAGATTTAAAGGCCAAATCAGATATCGTGATACTACATGAAATAGTATCGAAATATTGGTAAAAATGAATATATTTTCGTAATATCAAACTACATGAATAACGTTAAAAAGTCACTATTTTACCATATTTGAAGAATATAACTTCAAATCATAGAGCGAGGTTTCGTATTATTTAGATCCAAGAAAAGACATATGACAATGTTGTTTCCAATACAAATGATAAAACCAATGTGTTTTCATTAGAATTAACTAAAATGTTCATGATTTTCCGTTTATATTACCGATGGAAGATGTACACGTAAAACAGCTCTAATCCTGCTGAAACGTCGATATATGCAATAAAAACAGAACTTCTCCCCTTTTCAATATCTTACTCAGTATTTTAACGAGAAACAAATAGTTGATTGAAAATGAAGTATTTAAGGTTATTATCTAATCAATTATGTGTTTGCATCATTTTTATCGTATATATAATGAATTATTACCCATAAACTGAAAATTCACAAAAACGTGGAAAACGGTAAAATATTGCCTAATTCGATGATATTTTGTTTAAATCACATAGAGGAAAAGGGGATGATAAACGTCAAAATATTGTTAAATTCGATGATTTTTCGTACGAAAAAAATGCAAGAAAACTTGCTTAAAATGCAATATTATGCGACATTCTGAGATTTGAAGGCCAAATCAGATATCGTGATACTACATGAAATAGTATCGAAATATTGGTAAAAATGAATATATTTTCGTAATATCAAACTACATGAATAACGTTAAAAAGTCACTATTTTACCATATTTGAGGATTTTAACTTCAAATCGTAGAACTAGGTTTCGTATTATTTAGATCCAAGAAAAGACATATGACAATGTTGTTTCCAATACAAATGATAAACCCAATGTGTTTTCATTAGAATTAACTAAAATGTTTATGATTTTCCGTTTATATTACCGATGGAAGATGTACACGTAAAACCGCTCTAATCCGGCTGAAACGTCGATATATGCAATAAAAACAGAACTTCTCCCCTTTTCAATATCTTACTCAGTATTTTAATGAGAAACAAATAGTTGATTGAAAATGAAGTATTTAAGGTTATTATCTAATCAATTATGTGTTTGCATCATTTTTATCGTATATATAATGAATTATTACCCATAAATTGAAAATTCACAAAAACGTGGAAAATGGTAAAATATTGCCTAATTCGATGATATTTTGTTTAAATCACATAGAGGAAAAGGGGATGATAAACGTCAAAATATTGCTAAATTCGATGATTTTTCGTACGAAACAAAATGCAAGAAAACTTGCTTTAAATGCAATATTATGCGACATTCTGAGATTTGAAGGCCAAATCCGATATCGTGATACTACATGAAATAGTATCGAAATATTGGTAAAAATGAATATATTTTCGTAATATCAAACTACATGAATAACGTTAAAAAGTCACTATTTTACCATATATGAGGATTTTAACTTCAAATCATAGAGCGAGGTTTCGTATTATTTAGATCCAAGAAAAGACATATGACAATGTTGTTTCCAATACAAATGATAAAACCAATGTGTTTTCATTAGAATTAACTAAAATGTTCATGATTTTCCGTTTATATTACCGATGGAAGATGTACACGTAAAACCGCTCTAATCCGGCTGAAACGTCGATATATGCAATAAAAACAGAACTTCTCCCCTTTTCAATATCTTACTCAGTATTTTAACGAGAAACAAATAGTTGATTGAAAATGAAGTATTTAAGGTTATTATCTAATCAATTATGTGTTTGCATCATTTTTATCGTATATATAATGAATTATTACCCATAAACTGAAAATTCACAAAAACGTGGAAAACGGCAAAATATTGCCTAATTCGATGATATTTTGCTTAAATCACATAGAGGAAAAGGGGATGATAAACGTCAAAATATTGTTAAATTCGATGATTTTTCGTACGAAACAAAATGCAAGAAAACTTGCTTAAAATGCAATATTATGCGACATTCTGAGATTTGAAGGCCAAATCAGATATCGTGATACCACATGAAATAGTATCGAAATATTGGTAAAAATGAATATATTTTCGTAATATCAAACTACATGAATAACGTTAAAAAGTCACTATTTTACAATATTTGAGGATTTTAACTTCAAATCATTGAGCGAGGTTTCGTGTTATTTAGATCCAAGAAAAGACATATGACAATGTTGTTTCCAATACAAATGATAAAACCAATGTGTTTTCATTAGAATTAACTAAAATGTTCATGATTTTCCGTTTATATTACCGATGGAAGATGTAAACGTAAAACCGCTGAAATCCGGCTGAAACGTCGATATATGCAATAAAAACAGAACTTCTCCCCTTTTCAATATCTTACTCAGTGTTTTAACGAGAAACAAATAGTTGATTGAAAATGAAGTATTTAAGGTTATTATCTAATCAATTATGTGTTTACATCATTTTTATCGTATATATAATGAATTATTACCCATAAACTGAAAATTCACAAAAACGTGGAAAACGGCAAAATATTGCCTAATTCGATGATATTTTGTTTAAATCACATAGAGGAAAAGGGGATGATAAACGTCAAAATATTGTTAAATTCGATGATTTTTCGTACGAAACAAAATGCAAGAAAACTTGCTTAAAATGCAATATTATGCGACATTCTGAGATTTGAAGGCCAAATCAGATATCGTGATACTACATGAAATAGTATCGAAATATTGGTAAAAATGAATATATTTTCGTAATATCAAACTACATGAATAACGTTAAAAAGTCACTATTTTACCATATATGAGGATTTTAACTTCAAATCATAGAGCGAGGTTTCGTATTATTTAGATCCAAGAAAAGACATATGACAATGTTGTTTCCAATACAAATGATAAAACCAATGTGTTTTCATTAGAATTAACTAAAATGTTCATGATTTTCCGTTTATATTACCGATGGAAGATGTACACGTAAAACCGCTCTAATCCGGCTGAAACGTCGATATATGCAATAAAAACAGAACTTCTCCCCTTTTCAATATCTTACTCAGTATTTTAACGAGAAACAAATAGTTGATTGAAAATGAAGTATTTAAGGTTATTATCTAATCAATTATGTGTTTGCATCATTTTTATCGTATATATAATGAATTATTACCCATAAACTGAAAATTCACAAAAACGTGGAAAACGGCAAAATATTGCCTAATTCGATGATATTTTGCTTAAATCACATAGAGGAAAAGGGGATGATAAACGTCAAAATATTGTTAAATTCGATGATTTTTCGTACGAAACAAAATGCAAGAAAACTTGCTTAAAATGCAATATTATGCGACATTCTGAGATTTGAAGGCCAAATCAGATATCGTGATACCACATGAAATAGTATCGAAATATTGGTAAAAATGAATATATTTTCGTAATATCAAACTACATGAATAACGTTAAAAAGTCACTATTTTACAATATTTGAGGATTTTAACTTCAAATCATTGAGCGAGGTTTCGTGTTATTTAGATCCAAGAAAAGACATATGACAATGTTGTTTCCAATACAAATGATAAAACCAATGTGTTTTCATTAGAATTAACTAAAATGTTCATGATTTTCCGTTTATATTACCGATGGAAGATGTAAACGTAAAACCGCTCAAATCCGGCTGAAACGTCGATATATGCAATAAAAACAGAACTTCTCCCCTTTTCAATATCTTACTCAGTATTTTAACGAGAAACAAATAGTTGATTGAAAATGAAGTATTTAAGGTTATTATCTAATCAATTATGTGTTTACATCATTTTTATCGTATATATAATGAATTATTACACATAAACTGAAAATTCACAAAAACGTGGAAAACGGCAAAATATTGCCTAATTCGATGATATTTTGTTTAAATCACATAGAGGAAAGGGGATGATAAACGTCAAAATATTGTTAAATTCGATGATTTTTCGTACGAAACAAAATGCAAGAAAACTTGCTTAAAATGCAATATTATGCGACATTCTGAGATTTGAAGGCCAAATCAGATATCGTGATACTACATGAAATAGTATCGAAATATTGGTAAAAATGAATATATTTTCGTAATATCAAACTACATGAATAACGTTAAAAAGTCACTATTTTACAATATTTGAGGATTTTAACTTCAAATCATTGAGCGAGGTTTCGTGTTATTTAGATCCAAGAAAAGACATATGACAATGTTGTTTCCAATACAAATGATAAAACCAATGTGTTTTCATTAGAATTAACTAAAATGTTCATGATTTTCCGTTTATATTACCGATGGAAGATGTAAACGTAAAACCGCTCAAATCCGGCTGTAACGTCGATATATGCAATAAAAACAGAACTTCTCCCCTTTTCAATATCTTACTCAGTATTTTAACGAGAAATAAATAGTTGATTGAAAATGAAGTATTTAAGGTTATTATCTAATCAATTATGTGTTTACATCATTTTTATCGTATATATAATGAATTATTACCCATAAACTGAAAATTCACAAAAACGTGGAAAACGGCAAAATATTGCCTAATTCGATGATATTTTGTTTAAATCACATAGAGGAAAAGGGGATGATAAACGTCAAAATATTGTTAAATTCGATGATTTTTCGTACGAAACAAAATGCAAGAAAACTTGCTTAAAATGCAATATTGTGCGACATTCTGAGATTTGAAGGCCAAATCAGATATCGTGATAATACATGAAATAGTATCGAAATATTGGTAAAAATGAATATATTTTCGTAATATCAAACTACATGAATAACGTTAAAAAGTCACTATTTTACCATATTTGAGGATTTTAACTTCAAATCGTAGAACTAGGTTTCGTATTATTTAGATCCAAGAAAAGACATATGACAATGTTGTTTCCAATACAAATGATAAACCCAATGTGTTTTCATTAGAATTAACTAAAATGTTTATGATTTTCCTTTTATATTACCGATGGAAGATGTACACGTAAAACCGCTCTAATCCGGCTGAAACGTCGATATATGCAATAAAAACAGAACTTCTCCCCTTTTCAATATCTTACTCAGTATTTTAATGAGAAACAAATAGTTGATTGAAAATGAAGTATTTAAGGTTATTATCTAATCAATTATGTGTTTGCATCATTTTTATCGTATATATAATGAATTATTACCCATAAATTGAAAATTCACAAAAACGTGGAAAATGGTAAAATATTGCCTAATTCGATGATATTTTGTTTAAATCACATAGAGGAAAAGGGGATGATAAACGTCAAAATATTGCTAAATTCGATGATTTTTCGTACGAAACAAAATGCAAGAAAACTTGCTTTAAATGCAATATTATGCGACATTCTGAGATTTGAAGGCCAAATCCGATATCGTGATATCGGATTAAGCAAGTTTTCTTGCATTTTGTTTCGTACGAAAAATCATCGAATTTAGCAATATTTTGACGTTTATCATCCCCTTTTCCTCTATGTGATTTAAACAAAATATCATCGAATTAGGCAATATTTTACCATTTTCCACGTTTTTGTGAATTTTCAATTTATGGGTAATAATTCATTATATATACGATAAAAATGATGCAAACACATAATTGATTAGATAATAACCTTCAATACTTCATTTTCAATCAACTATTTGTTTCTCATTAAAATACTGAGTAAGATATTGAAAAGGGGAGAAGTTATGTTTTTATTGCCTATATCGACGTTTCAGCCGGATTAGAGCGGTTTTACGTGTACATCTTCCATCGGTAATATAAACGGAAAATCATGAACATTTTAGTTAATTCTAATGAAAACACATTGGGTTTATCATTTGTATTGGAAACAACATTGTCATATGTCTTTTCTTGGATCTAAATAATACGAAACCTAGTTCTACGATTTGAAGTTAAAATCCTCAAATATGGTAAAATAGTGACTTTTTAACGTTATTCATGTAGTTTGATATTACGAAAATATATTCATTTTCACCAATATTTCGATACTATTTCATGTAGTATCACGATATCTGATTTGGCCTTCAAATCTCAGAATGTCCCATAATATTGCATTTGAGCAAGTTTTCTTGCATTTTGTTTCGTACGAAAAATCATCGAATTTAACAATATTTTGACGTTTATCATCCCCTTTTCCTCTATGTGATTTAAACAAAATATCATCGAATTAGGCAATATTTTGCCGTTTTCCACGTTTTTGTGAATTTTCAGTTTATGGGTAATAATTCATTATATATACGATAAAAATGATGCAAACACATAATTGATTAGATAATAACCTTAAATACTTCATTTTCAATCAACTATTTGTTTCTCGTTAAAATACTGAGTATGATATTGAAAAGGGGAGAAGTTCTGTTTTTATTGCATATATCGACGTTTCAGCCGGATTAGAGCGGTTTTACGTGTACATCTTCCATCGGTAATATAAACGGAAAATCATGAACATTTTAGTTAATTCTAATGAAAACACATTGGTTTTATCATTTGTATTGGAAACAACATTGTCATATGTCTTTTCTTGGATCTAAATAATACGAAACCTAGTTCTACGATTTGAAGTTAAAATCCTCAAATATGGTAAAATAGTGACTTTTTAACGTTATTCATGTAGTTTGATATTACGAAAATATATTCATTTTTACCAATATTTCGATACTATTTCATGTAGTATCACGATATCTGATTTGGCCTTCAAATCTCAGAATGTCCCATAATATTGCATTTGAGCAAGTTTTCTTGCATTTTGTTTCGTACGAAAAATCATCGAATTTAACAATATTTTGACGTTTATCATCCCCTTTTCCTCTATGTGATTTAAACAAAATATCATCGAATTAGGCAATATTTTGCCGTTTTCCACGTTTTTGTGAATTTTCAGTTTATGGGTAATAATTCATTATATATACGATAAAAATGATGCAAACACATAATTGATTAGATAATAACCTTAAATACTTCATTTTCAATCAACTATTTGTTTCTCGTTAAAATACTGAGTATGATATTGAAAAGGGGAGAAGTTCTGTTTTTATTGCATATATCGACGTTTCAGCCGGATTAGAGCGGTTTTACGTGTACATCTTCCATCGGTAATATAAACGGAAAATCATGAACATTTTAGTTAATTCTAATGAAAACACATTGGTTTTATCATTTGTATTGGAAACAACATTGTCATATGTCTTTTCTTGGATCTAAATAATACGAAACCTCGCTCTATGATTTGAAGTTAAAATCCTCAGATATGGTAAAATAGTGACTTTTTAACGTTATTCATGTAGTTTGATATTACGAAAATATATTCATTTTTACCAATATTTCGATACTATTTCATGTAGGGATCACGATATCTGATTTGGCCTTCAAATCTTAGAATGTCGGATAATATTGCATTTTAAACAAGTTTTCTTGCATTTTGTTTCGTACGAAAAATCATCGAATTTAGCAATATTTTGACGTTTATCATCCTCTTTTTTTCTATGTGATTTAAACAAAATATCATCGAATTAGGCAATATTTTACCGTTTTCCACGTTTTTGTGAATTTTCAGTTTATGGGTAATAATTCATTATATATACGATAAAAATGATGCAAACACATAATTGATTAGATAATAACCTTAAATACTTCATTTTCAATCAACTATTTGTTTCTCGTTAAAATACTGAGTAAGATATTGAAAAGGGGAGAAGTTCTGTTTTTATTGCATATATCGACGTTTCAGCCGGATTAGAGCTGTTTTACGTGTACATCTTCCATCGGTAATATAAACGGAAAATCATGAACATTTTAGTTAATTCTAATGAAAACACATTGGTTTTATCATTTGTATTGGAAACAACATTGTCATATGTCTTTTCTTGGATCTAAATAATACGAAACCTCGCTCTATGATTTGAAGTTAAAATCTTCAAATATGGTAAAATAGTGACTTTTTAACGTTATTCATGTAGTTTGATATTACGAAAATATATTCATTTTTACCAATATTTCGATACTATTTCATGTAGTATCACGATATCTGATTTGGCCTTCAAATCTCAGAATGTCGCATAATATTGCATTTTAAGCAAGTTTTCTTGCATTTTGTTTCGTACGAAAAATCATCGAATTTAACAATATTTTGACGTTTATCATCCCCTTTTCCTTTATGTGATTTAAACAAAATAACATCGAATTAGGCAAAATTTTGCCGTTTTTCCACGTTTTTGTGAATTTTCAGTTTATGGGTATTATTTCATTATATATATCTGTTTTTATTGCATATATCGACGTTTCAGCCCCTTTAGAGCGGTTTTAGCTAAACGCTAAAAAAGCTAAATCACATATCGAAAGCTAAATCACATATCGTGATACAACATGAAATAGTATCGAAATATTGGTAAAAATTAATATATTTACGTAATATCAAACTACATGAAAAACGTGAAAAAAGTCACTATTTTACCATATTTGAGGATTTTAACTTCAAATCATAGAGCGAGGTTTCGTATTATTTAGATCCAAGAAAAGACATATGACATGTCTTTTCATATGATGTTGAAGACATATGATGTTGTTCCCAATACAAATGATAAAACCAATGTCTTTCATTAGAATTAACTAAAATATTCCTGATTTTCCGTTTATATTACCGATGGAATATATACACGTAAAACCGCTCTAATCCGGCTGAAACGTCGATATATGCAATAAAAACAGTTATATATAATGAATTAATACCCATAAACTGAAAATTCACAAAAACGTGAAAAACGGCAAAATATTGCCTAATTCGATGATATTTTGTTTAAATCACATACAGGAAAAGGGGGATGATAAACGTCAAAATATTGCTAAATTCGATGATTTTTCGTACGAAACAAAATGCAAGAAAACTTGCTTAAAATGCAATATTATGCGACATTCTGAGATTTGAAGGCCAAATCACATATCGTGATACTACATGAAATAGTATCGAAATATTGGTAAAAATGAATATATTTACGTAATATCAAACTACATGAATAACGTTAAAAAGTCACTATTTTACCATATTTGAGGATTTTAACTTTAAATCATAGAGCGAGGTTTCGTATTATTTAGATCCAAGAAAAGAAATATGACAATGTTGTTTCCAATACAAATGATAAAACCAATGTGTTTTCATTAGAATTAACTAAAATGTTCATGATTTTCCGTTTATATTACCGATGGAAGATGTACACGTAAAACCGCTCTAATCCGGCTGAAACGTCGATATATGCAATAAAAACAGAACTTCTCCCCTTTTCAATATCTTACTCAGTATTTTAACGAGAAACAAATAGATGATTGAAAATGAAGTATTTAAGGTTATTATCTAATCAATTATGTGTTTGCATCATTTTTTTCGTATATATAATGAATTAATACCCATAGACTGAAAATTCACAAAAACGTGGAAAACGGCAAAATATTGCCTAATTCGATGATATTTTGTTTAAATCACATAGAGGAAAAGGGGATGATAAACGTCAAAATATTGCTAAATTCGATGATTTTTCGTACGAAACAAAATGCAAGAAAACTTGCTTAAAATGCAATATTATGCAACATTCTGAGATTTGAAGGCTAAATCAGATATCGTGATACTACATGAAATAGTATCGAAATATTGGTAAAAATGAATATATTTTCGTAATATCAAACTACATGAATAACGTTAAAAAGTCACTATTTTACCATATTTGAGGATTTTAACTTCAAATCATAGAGCGAGGTTTCGTATTATTTAGATCCAAGAAAAGACATATGACAATGTTGTTTCCAATACAAATGATAAAACCAATGTGTTTTCATTAGAATTAACTAAAATGTTCATGATTTTTCGTTTATATTACCGATGGAAGATGTACACGTAAAACCGCTCTAATCAGGCTGAAACGTCGATATATGCAATAAAAACAGTTATATATAATGAATTAATACCCATAAACTGAAAATTCACAAAAACGTGGAAAAACGGCAAAATATTGCCTAATTCGATGATATTTTGTTTAAATCACATAAAGGAAAAGGGGATGATAAACGTCAAAATATTGCTAAATTCGATGATTTTTCGTACGAAACAAAATGCAAGAAAACTTGCTTAAAATGCAATATTATGCGAAATTCTGAGATTTGAAAGCTAAATCACATATCGTGATACAACATGAAATAGTATCGAAATATTGGTAAAAATTAATATATTTACGTAATATCAAACTACATGAAAAACGTGAAAAAAGTCACTATTTTACCATATTTGAGGATTTTAACTTCAAATCATAGAGCGAGGTTTCGTATTATTTAGATCCAAGAAAAGACATATGACATGTCTTTTCATATGATGTTGAAGACATATGATGTTGTTCCCAATACAAATGATAAAACCAATGTCTTTCATTAGAATTAACTAAAATATTCCTGATTTTCCGTTTATATTACCGATGGAATATATACACGTAAAACCGCTCTAATCCGGCTGAAACGTCGATATATGCAATAAAAACAGTTATATATAATGAATTAATACCCATAAACTGAAAATTCACAAAAACGTGAAAAACGGCAAAATATTGCCTAATTCGATGATATTTTGTTTAAATCACATACAGGAAAAGGGGGATGATAAACGTCAAAATATTGCTAAATTCGATGATTTTTCGTACGAAACAAAATGCAAGAAAACTTGCTTAAAATGCAATATTATGCGACATTCTGAGATTTGAAGGCCAAATCACATATCGTGATACTACATGAAATAGTATCGAAATATTGGTAAAAATGAATATATTTACGTAATATCAAACTACATGAATAACGTTAAAAAGTCACTATTTTACCATATTTGAGGATTTTAACTTCAAATCATAGAGCGAGGTTTCGTATTATTTAGATCCAAGAAAAGACATATGACAATGTTGTTTCCAATACAAATGATAAAACCAATGTGTTTTCATTAGAATTAACTAAAATGTTCATGATTTTCCGTTTATATTACCGATGGAAGATGTACACGTAAAACCGCTCTAATCCGGCTGAAACGTCGATATATGCAATAAAAACAGAACTTCTCCCCTTTTCAATATCTTACTCAGTATTTTAACGAGAAACAAATAGTTGTTTGAAAATTAAGTATTTAAGGTTATTATCTAATCAATTATGTGTTTGCATCATTTTTATCGTATATATAATGAATTATTACCCATAAACTGAAAATTCACAAAAATGTGGAAAACGGTAAAATATTGCCTAATTCGATGATATTTTGTTTAAATCACATAGAGGAAAAGGGGAT
Organism: Procambarus clarkii; assembly: GCF_040958095.1. NCBI lineage: Eukaryota > Metazoa > Arthropoda > Malacostraca > Decapoda > Cambaridae > Procambarus > Procambarus clarkii. The sequence goes on along the minus strand of NW_027189151.1, from coordinate 2,177,350 downwards.
GATAAACGTCAAAATATTGCTAAATTCGATGATTTTTCGTACGAAACAAAATGCAAGAAAACTTGCTTAAAATGCAATATTATGCGACATTCTGAGATTTGAAGGCCAAATCCGATATCGTGATAATACATGAAATAGTATCGAAATATTGGTAAAAATGAATATATTTTCGTAATATCAAACTACATGAATACCGTTAAAAAGTCACTATTTTACCATATTTGAGGATTTTAACTTCAAATCATAGAGCGAGGTTTCGTATTATTTAGATCCAAGAAAAGACATATGACAATGTTGTTTCCAATTCAAATGATAAAACCAATGTATTTTCATTAGAATTAACTAAAATGTTCATGATTTTCCGTTTATATTACCGATGGAAGATGTACATTTAAAACCGCTCTAATCCGGCTGAAACGTCGATATATGCAATAAAAACAGAACTTCTCCCCTTTTCAATATCTTACTCAGTATTTTAACGAGAAACAAATAGATGATTGAAAATGAAGTATTTAAGGTTATTATCTAATCAATTATGTGTTTGCATCATTTTTATCGTATATATAATGAATTAATACCCATAGACTGAAAATTCACAAAAACGTGGAAAACGGCAAAATATTGCCTAATTCGATGATATTTTGTTTAAATCACATAGAGGAAAAGGGGATGATAAACGTCAAAATATTGCTAAATTCGATGATTTTTCGTACGAAACAAAATGCAAGAAAACTTGCTTAAAATGCAATATTATGCAACATTTTTAGATTTGAAGGCCAAATCAGATATCGTGATACTACATGAAATAGTATCGAAATATTGGTAAAAATGAATATATTTTCGTAATATCAAACTACATGAATAACGTTAAAAAGTCACTATTTTACCATATTTGAGGATTTTAACTTCAAATCATAGAGCGAGGTTTCGTATTATTTAGATCCAAGAAAAGACATATGACAATGTTGTTTCCAATACAAATGATAAAACCAATGTGTTTTCATTAGAATTAACTAAAATGTTCATGATTTTCCGTTTATATTACCGATGGAAGATGTACACGTAAAACCGCTCTAATCAGGCTGAAACGTCGATATATGCAATAAAAACAGTTATATATAATGAATTAATACCCATAAACTGAAAATTCACAAAAACGTGGAAAAACGGCAAAATATTGCCTAATTCGATGATATTTTGTTTAAATCACATAAAGGAAAAGGGGATGATAAACGTCAAAATATTGCTAAATTCGATGATTTTTCGTACGAAACAAAATGCAAGAAAACTTGCTTAAAATGCAATATTATGCGAAATTCTGAGATTTGAAAGCTAAATCACATATCGTGATACAACATGAAATAGTATCGAAATATTGGTAAAAATTAATATATTTACGTAATATCAAACTACATGAAAAACGTGAAAAAAGTCACTATTTTACCATATTTGAGGATTTTAACTTCAAATCATAGAGCGAGGTTTCGTATTATTTAGATCCAAGAAAAGACATATGACATGTCTTTTCATATGATGTTGAAGACATATGATGTTGTTCCCAATACAAATGATAAAACCAATGTCTTTCATTAGAATTAACTAAAATATTCCTGATTTTCCGTTTATATTACCGATGGAATATATACACGTAAAACCGCTCTAATCCGGCTGAAACGTCGATATATGCAATAAAAACAGTTATATATAATGAATTAATACCCATAAACTGAAAATTCACAAAAACGTGAAAAACGGCAAAATATTGCCTAATTCGATGATATTTTGTTTAAATCACATACAGGAAAAGGGGGATGATAAACGTCAAAATATTGCTAAATTCGATGATTTTTCGTACGAAACAAAATGCAAGAAAACTTGCTTAAAATGCAATATTATGCGACATTCTGAGATTTGAAGGCCAAATCACATATCGTGATACTACATGAAATAGTATCGAAATATTGGTAAAAATGAATATATTTACGTAATATCAAACTACATGAATAACGTTAAAAAGTCACTATTTTACCATATTTGAGGATTTTAACTTCAAATCATAGAGCGAGGTTTCGTATTATTTAGATCCAAGAAAAGACATATGACAATGTTGTTTCCAATACAAATGATAAAACCAATGTGTTTTCATTAGAATTAACTAAAATGTTCATGATTTTCCGTTTATATTACCGATGGAAGATGTACACGTAAAACCGCTCTAATCCGGCTGAAACGTCGATATATGCAATAAAAACAGAACTTCTCCCCTTTTCAATATCTTACTCAGTATTTTAACGAGAAACAAATAGTTGTTTGAAAATTAAGTATTTAAGGTTATTATCTAATCAATTATGTGTTTGCATCATTTTTATCGTATATATAATGAATTATTACCCATAAACTGAAAATTCACAAAAATGTGGAAAACGGTAAAATATTGCCTAATTCGATGATATTTTGTTTAAATCACATAGAGGAAAAGGGGATGATAAACGTCAAAATATTGCTAAATTCGATGATTTTTCGTACGAAACAAAATGCAAGAAAACTTGCTTAAAATGCAATATTATGCGACATTCTGAGATTTGAAGGCCAAATCCGATATCGTGATAATACATGAAATAGTATCGAAATATTGGTAAAAATGAATATATTTTCGTAATATCAAACTACATGAATACCGTTAAAAAGTCACTATTTTACCATATTTGAGGATTTTAACTTCAAATCATAGAGCGAGGTTTCGTATTATTTAGATCCAAGAAAAGACATATGACAATGTTGTTTCCAATTCAAATGATAAAACCAATGTATTTTCATTAGAATTAACTAAAATGTTCATGATTTTCCGTTTATATTACCGATGGAAGATGTACATTTAAAACCGCTCTAATCCGGCTGAAACGTCGATATATGCAATAAAAACAGAACTTCTCCCCTTTTCAATATCTTACTCAGTATTTTAACGAGAAACAAATAGATGATTGAAAATGAAGTATTTAAGGTTATTATCTAATCAATTATGTGTTTGCATCATTTTTATCGTATATATAATGAATTAATACCCATAGACTGAAAATTCACAAAAACGTGGAAAACGGCAAAATATTGCCTAATTCGATGATATTTTGTTTAAATCACATAGAGGAAAAGGGGATGATAAACGTCAAAATATTGCTAAATTCGATGATTTTTCGTACGAAACAAAATGCAAGAAAACTTGCTTAAAATGCAATATTATGCAACATTTTTAGATTTGAAGGCCAAATCAGATATCGTGATACTACATGAAATAGTATCGAAATATTGGTAAAAATGAATATATTTTCGTAATATCAAACTACATGAATAACGTTAAAAAGTCACTATTTTACCATATTTGAGGATTTTAACTTCAAATCATAGAGCGAGGTTTCGTATTATTTAGATCCAAGAAAAGACATATGACAATGTTGTTTCCAATACAAATGATAAAACCAATGTGTTTTCATTAGAATTAACTAAAATGTTCATGATTTTCCGTTTATATTACCGATGGAAGATGTACACGTAAAACCGCTCTAATCAGGCTGAAACGTCGATATATGCAATAAAAACAGTTATATATAATGAATTAATACCCATAAACTGAAAATTCACAAAAACGTGGAAAAACGGCAAAATATTGCCTAATTCGATGATATTTTGTTTAAATCACATAAAGGAAAAGGGGATGATAAACGTCAAAATATTGCTAAATTCGATGATTTTTCGTACGAAACAAAATGCAAGAAAACTTGCTTAAAATGCAATATTATGCGAAATTCTGAGATTTGAAAGCTAAATCACATATCGTGATACAACATGAAATAGTATCGAAATATTGGTAAAAATTAATATATTTACGTAATATCAAACTACATGAAAAACGTGAAAAAAGTCACTATTTTACCATATTTGAGGATTTTAACTTCAAATCATAGAGCGAGGTTTCGTATTATTTAGATCCAAGAAAAGACATATGACATGTCTTTTCATATGATGTTGAAGATATATGATGTTGTTCCCAATACAAATGATAAAACCAATGTCTTTCATTAGAATTAACTAAAATATTCCTGATTTTCCGTTTATATTACCGATGGAATATATACACGTAAAACCGCTCTAATCCGGCTGAAACGTCGATATATGCAATAAAAACAGTTATATATAATGAATTAATACCCATAAACTGAAAATTCACAAAAACGTGAAAAACGGCAAAATATTGCCTAATTCGATGATATTTTGTTTAAATCACATACAGGAAAAGGGGGATGATAAACGTCAAAATATTGCTAAATTCGATGATTTTTCGTACGAAACAAAATGCAAGAAAACTTGCTTAAAATGCAATATTATGCAACATTCTGAGATTTGAAGGCCAAATCACATATCGTGATACTACATGAAATAGTATCGAAATATTGGTAAAAATGAATATATTTACGTAATATCAAACTACATGAATAACGTTAAAAAGTCACTATTTTACCATATTTGAGGATTTTAACTTTAAATCATAGAGCGAGGTTTCGTATTATTTAGATCCAAGAAAAGAAATATGACAATGTTGTTTCCAATACAAATGATAAAACCAATGTGTTTTCATTAGAATTAACTAAAATGTTCATGATTTTCCGTTTATATTACCGATGGAAGATGTACACGTAAAACCGCTCTAATCCGGCTGAAACGTCGATATATGCAATAAAAACAGAACTTCTCCCCTTTTCAATATCTTACTCAGTATTTTAACGAGAAACAAATAGTTGTTTGAAAATGAAGTATTTAAGGTTATTATCTAATCAATTATGTGTTTGCATCATTTTTATCGTATATATAATGAATTATTACCCATAAACTGAAAATTCACAAAAACGTGGAAAACGGTAAAATATTGCCTAATTCGATGATATTTTGTTTAAATCACATAGAGGAAAAGGGGATGATAAACGTCAAAATATTGCTAAATTCGATGATTTTTCGTACGAAACAAAATGCAAGAAAACTTGCTTAAAATGCAATATTATGCGACATTCTGAGATTTGAAGGCCAAATCCGATATCGTGATAATACATGAAATAGTATCGAAATATTGGTAAAAATGAATATATTTTCGTAATATCAAACTACATGAATAATGTTAAAAAGTCACTATTTTACCATATTTGAGGATTTTAACTTCAAATCATAGAGCGAGGTTTCGTATTATTTAGATCCAAGAAAAGACATATGACAATGTTGTTTCCAATTCAAATGATAAAACCAATGTATTTTCATTAGAATTAACTAAAATGTTCATGATTTTCCGTTTATATTACCGATGGAAGATGTACATTTAAAACCGCTCTAATCCGGCTGAAACGTCGATATATGCAATAAAAACAGAACTTCTCCCCTTTTCAATATCTTACTCAGTATTTTAACGAGAAACAAATAGATGATTGAAAATGAAGTATTTAAGGTTATTATCTAATCAATTATGTGTTTGCATCATTTTTATCGTATATATAATGAATTAATACCCATAGACTGAAAATTCACAAAAACGTGGAAAACGGCAAAATATTGCCTAATTCGATGATATTTTGTTTAAATCACATAGAGGAAAAGGGGATGATAAACGTCAAAATATTGCTAAATTCGATGATTTTTCGTACGAAACAAAATGCAAGAAAACTTGCTTAAAATGCAATATTATGCAACATTCTGAGATTTGAAGGCTAAATCAGATATCGTGATACTACATGAAATAGTATCGAAATATTGGTAAAAATGAATATATTTTCGTAATATCAAACTACATGAATAACGTTAAAAAGTCACTATTTTACCATATTTGAGGATTTTAACTTCAAATCATAGAGCGAGGTTTCGTATTATTTAGATCCAAGAAAAGACATATGACAATGTTGTTTCCAATACAAATGATAAAACCAATGTGTTTTCATTAGAATTAACTAAAATGTTCATGATTTTCCGTTTATATTACCGATGGAAGATGTACACGTAAAACCGCTCTAATCAGGCTGAAACGTCGATATATGCAATAAAAACAGTTATATATAATGAATTAATTCCCATAAACTGAAAATTCACAAAAACGTGGTTAAACGGCAAAATATTGCCTAATTCGATGATATTTTGTTTAAATCACATAAAGGAAAAGGGGATGATAAACGTCAAAATATTGCTAAATTCGATGATTTTTCGTACGAAACAAAATGCAAGAAAACTTGCTTAAAATGCAATATTATGCGAAATTCTGAGATTTGAAAGCTAAATCACATATCGTGATACAACATGAAATAGTATCGAAATATTGGTAAAAATTAATATATTTACGTAATATCAAACTACATGAAAAACGTGAAAAAAGTCACTATTTTACCATATTTGAGGATTTTAACTTCAAATCATAGAGCGAGGTTTCGTATTATTTAGATCCAAGAAAAGACATATGACATGTCTTTTCATATGATGTTGAAGACATATGATGTTGTTCCCAATACAAATGATAAAACCAATGTCTTTCATTAGAATTAACTAAAATATTCCTGATTTTCCGTTTATATTACCGATGGAATATATACACGTAAAACCGCTCTAATCCGGCTGAAACGTCGATATATGCAATAAAAACAGTTATATATAATGAATTAATACCCATAAACTGAAAATTCACAAAAACGTGAAAAACGGCAAAATATTGCCTAATTCGATGATATTTTGTTTAAATCACATACAGGAAAAGGGGGATGATAAACGTCAAAATATTGCTACATTCGATGATTTTTCGTACGAAACAAAATGCAAGAAAACTTGCTTAAAATGCAATATTATGCGACATTCTGAGATTTGAAGGCCAAATCACATATCGTGATACTACATGAAATAGTATCGAAATATTGGTAAAAATGAATATATTTACGTAATATCAAACTACATGAATAACGTTAAAAAGTCACTATTTTACCATATTTGAGGATTTTAACTTCAAATCATAGAGCGAGGTTTCGTATTATTTAGATCCAAGAAAAGACATATGACAATGTTGTTTCCAATACAAATGATAAAACCAATGTGTTTTCATTAGAATTAACTAAAATGTTCATGATTTTCCGTTTATATTACCGATGGAAGATGTACACGTAAAACCGCTCTAATCCGGCTGAAACGTCGATATATGCAATAAAAACAGAACTTCTCCCCTTTTCAATATCTTACTCAGTATTTTAACGAGAAACAAATAGTTGTTTGAAAATGAAGTATTTAAGGTTATTATCTAATCAATTATGTGTTTGCATCATTTTTATCGTATATATAATGAATTATTACCCATAAACTGAAAATTCACAAAAACGTGGAAAACGGTAAAATATTGCCTAATTCGATGATATTTTGTTTAAATCACATAGAGGAAAAGGGGATGATAAACGTCAAAATATTGCTAAATTCGATGATTTTTCGTACGAAACAAAATGCAAGAAAACTTGCTTAAAATGCAATATTATGCGACATTCTGAGATTTGAAGGCCAAATCCGATATCGTGATAATACATGAAATAGTATCGAAATATTGGTAAAAATGAATATATTTTCGTAATATCAAACTACATGAATAACGTTAAAAAGTCACTATTTTACCATATTTGAGGATTTTAACTTCAAATCATAGAGCGAGGTTTCGTATTATTTAGATCCAAGAAAAGACATATGACAATGTTGTTTCCAATTCAAATGATAAAACCAATGTATTTTCATTAGAATTAACTAAAATGTTCATGATTTTCCGTTTATATTACCGATGGAAGATGTACATTTAAAACCGCTCTAATCCGGCTGAAACGTCGATATATGCAATAAAAACAGAACTTCTCCCCTTTTCTATATCTTACTCAGTATTTTAACGAGAAACAAATAGATGATTGAAAATGAAGTATTTAAGGTTATTATCTAATCAATTATGTGTTTGCATCATTTTTATCGTATATATAATGAATTAATACCCATAGACTGAAAATTCACAAAAACGTGGAAAACGGCAAAATATTGCCTAATTCGATGATATTTTGTTTAAATCACATAGAGGAAAAGGGGATGATAAACGTCAAAATATTGCTAAATTCGATGATTTTTCGTACGAAACAAAATGCAAGAAAACTTGCTTAAAATGCAATATTATGCAACATTCTGAGATTTGAAGGCCAAATCAGATATCGTGATACTACATGAAATAGTATCGAAATATTGGTAAAAATGAATATATTTTCGTAATATCAAACTACATGAATAACGTTAAAAAGTCACTATTTTACCATATTTGAGGATTTTAACTTCAAATCATAGAGCGAGGTTTCGTATTATTTAGATCCAAGAAAAGACATATGACAATGTTGTTTCCAATACAAATGATAAAACCAATGTGTTTTCATTAGAATTAACTAAAATGTTCATGATTTTCCGTTTATATTACCGATGGAAGATGTACACGTAAAACCGCTCTAATCAGGCTGAAACGTCGATATATGCAATAAAAACAGTTATATATAATGAATTAATACCCATAAACTGAAAATTCACAAAAACGTGGAAAAACGGCAAAATATTGCCTAATTCGATGATATTTTGTTTAAATCACATAAAGGAAAAGGGGATGATAAACGTCAAAATATTGCTAAATTCGATGATTTTTCGTACGAAACAAAATGCAAGAAAACTTGCTTAAAATGCAATATTATGCGAAATTCTGAGATTTGAAAGCTAAATCACATATCGTGATACAACATGAAATAGTATCGAAATATTGGTAAAAATTAATATATTTACGTAATATCAAACTACATGAAAAACGTGAAAAAAGTCACTATTTTACCATATTTGAGGATTTTAACTTCAAATCATAGAGCGAGGTTTCGTATTATTTAGATCCAAGAAAAGACATATGACATGTCTTTTCATATGATGTTGAAGACATATGATGTTGTTCCCAATACAAATGATAAAACCAATGTCTTTCATTAGAATTAACTAAAATATTCCTGATTTTCCGTTTATATTACCGATGGAATATATACACGTAAAACCGCTCTAATCCGGCTGAAACGTCGATATATGCAATAAAAACAGTTATATATAATGAATTAATACCCATAAACTGAAAATTCACAAAAACGTGAAAAACGGCAAAATATTGCCTAATTCGATGATATTTTGTTTAAATCACATACAGGAAAAGGGGGATGATAAACGTCAAAATATTGCTAAATTCGATGATTTTTCGTACGAAACAAAATGCAAGAAAACTTGCTTAAAATGCAATATTATGCGACATTCTGAGATTTGAAGGCCAAATCACATATCGTGATACTACATGAAATAGTATCGAAATATTGGTAAAAATGAATATATTTACGTAATATCAAACTACATGAATAACGTTAAAAAGTCACTATTTTACCATATTTGAGGATTTTAACTTCAAATCATAGAGCGAGGTTTCGTATTATTTAGATCCAAGAAAAGACATATGACAATGTTGTTTCCAATACAAATGATAAAACCTATGTGTTTTCATTAGAATTAACTAAAATGTTCATGATTTTCCGTTTATATTACCGATGGAAGATGTACACGTAAAACCACTCTAATCCGGCTGAAACGTCGATATATGCAATAAAAACAGAACTTCTCCCCTTTTCAATATCTTACTCAGTATTTTAACGAGAAAGAAATAGTTGATTGAAAATGAAGTATTTAAGGTTATTATCTAATCAATTATGTATTTGCATCATTTTTATCGTATATATAATTATTTATTACCCATAAACTGAAAATTCACAAAAACGTGGAAAACGGCAAAATATTGCCTAATTCGATGATATTTTGTTTAAATCACATAGAGGAAAAGGGGATGATAAACGTCAAAATATTGTTAAATTCGATGATTTTTCGTACGAAACAAAATGCAAAAAAACTTGCTTAAAATGCAATATTATGCGACATTCTGAGATTTGAAGGCCAAATCAGATATCGTGATACTGCATGAAATAGTATCGAAATATTGATAAAAATGAATATATTTTCGTACTATCAAACTACATGAATAACGTTAAAAAGTAACTATTTTACCATATTTGAGGATTTTAACTTCAAATCATAGAGCGAGGTTTCGTATTATTTAGATCATAGAAAAGACAAATGACAATGTTGTTTCCAATACAAATGATAAAACCACTGTGTTTTCATTAGAATTAACTAAAATGTTCATGATTTTCCGTTTATATTACCGATGGAAGATGTACACGTAAAACCGCTCTAATCCGGCTGAAACGTCGATATATGCAATAAAAACAGAACTTCTCCCCTTTTCAATATCTTACTCAGTATTTTAACGAGAAATAAATAGTTGATTGAAAATGAAGTATTTAAGGTTATTATCTAATCAATTATGTGTTTGCATCATTTTTATCGTATATATAATGAACACAAACCCATAAACTGAAAATTCACAAAAACGTGGAAAACGGTAAAATATTGCCTAATTCGATGATATTTTGTTTAAATCACATAGAGGAAAAGGGGATGATAAACGTCAAAATATTGTTAAATTCGATGATTTTTCGTACGAAACAAAATGCAAGAAACTTGCTTAAAATGCAATATTATGCGACATTCTGAGATTTGAAGGCCATATCACATATCGTGATACTATATGAAATAGTATCGAAATATTGGTAAAAATGAATATATTTACGTAATATCAAACTACATGAAAAACGTGAAAAAAGTCACTATTTTGCCATATTTGAGGATTTTAACTTCAAATCATAGAGCGAGGTTTCGTATTATTTAGATCCAAGAAAAGACATATGACATATGTCTTTTCATATGATGTTGAAGACATATGATGTTGTTTCCAATACAAATGATAAAACCAATGTGTTTTCATTAGAATTAAGTAAAATGTTCCTGATTTTCCGTTTATATTACCGATGGAATATGTACACGTAAAACCGTTCTAATCCGGCTGAAACGTCGATATATGCAATAAAACCCGAACTTCTCACCTTTTCAATATCCTACACAGTTTTTTAACGAGAAACAAATGGTTGATTGAAAATGAAGTATTTAAGGTTAATTTGTAATCAATTATGTGTTTGCATCATTTTTATCGTATATTTAATGAATTAATAACAATAAAGTGAAAATTCACAAAAAACGTGGAAAAATGGCAAAATATTGCTTAATTGGGTGTCATTTTGTTTAAATCACATAAAGAAAAAGGGGAAGATAAACGTTAAAATATTGCTAAATTCGATGATTTTTCGTACGAAACAAAATGCAAGAAAACTTGCTTAAAATGCAATATTACGCGACATTCTGAGATTTGAAGGCCAAATCACATATCGTGATACTACATGAAATAGTATTGAAATATTGATAAAAATGAATATATTTACGTAATATCAAACTACATGATTAACGTGAAAAAGTCACTATTTTACCATATTTGAGGATTTTAACTTCAAATCATAGAGCGAGGTTTCGTATTATTTAGATCCAAGAAAAGACATATGACAATGTTGTTTCCAATACAAGTGATAAAACCAATGTGTTTTCATTAGAATTAACTAAAATGTTCATGATTTTCCGTTTATATTACCGATGGAAGATGTACACGTAAAACCGCTCTAATCCAGCCGAAACGTCGATATATGCAATAAAAACAGAACTTCTCCCCATTTCAATATCTTACTCAGTATTTTAACGAGAAATAAATAGTTGATTGAAAATGAAGTATTTAAGGTTATTATCTAATCAATTATGTGTTTGCATCCTTTTTATCGTATATATAATGAATTATTACCCATAAACTGAAAATTCACAAAAACGTGGAAAATGGCAAAATATTGCCTAATTCGATGATATTTCGCTTAAATCACATAGAGGAAAAGGGGATGATCAACGTCAAAATATTGTTAAATTCGATGATTTTCCGTACGAAACAAAATGCAAGAAAACTTGCTTAAAATGCAATATTATGCGACATTCTGAGATTTGAAGGCTAAATCAGATATCGTGATACTACATGAAATAGTATCGAAATATTGGTAAAAATGAATATATTTTCGTAATATCAAACTACATGAATAACGTTAAAAAGTCACTATTTTTCCATATTTGAGGATTTTAACTTCAAATCATAGAACGAGGTTTCGTAATATTTAGATCCAAGAAAAGACATATGACAATGTTGTTTCCAATACAAATGATAAAACCAATGAGTTTTCATTAGAATTAACTAAAATGTTCAGGATTTTCCGTTTATATTACCGATGGAAGATGTACACGTAAAACCGCTAAAATCCGGCTGAAACGTCGATATATGCAATAAAAACAGAACTTCTCCCCTTTTCAATATCTTACTCAGTATTTTAACGAGAAACAAATAGTTGATTGAAAATGAAGTATTTAAGGTTATTATCTAATCAATTATGTGTTTGCATCATTTTTATCGTATATATAATGAATTATTACCCATAAACTGAAAATTCACAAAAACGTGGAAAAACGGCAAAATATTGCCTAATTCGATGATATTTTGTTTAAATCACATAAAGGAAAAGGGGATGATAAACGTCAAAATATTGCTAAATTCGATGATTTTTCGTACGAAACAAAATGCAAGAAAACTTGCTTAAAATGCAATATTATGCGAAATTCTGAGATTTTAAAGCTAAATCACATATCGTGATACTACATGAAATAGTATCGAAATATTGGTAAAAATGAATATATTTACGTAATATGAAACTACATGTAAAACGTGAAATAAGTCATTATTTTACCATATTTGAGGATTTTAACTTTAAATCATAGAGCGAGGTTTCGTATTATTTAGATCCAAGAAAAGACATATGACATATGTCTTTTCATATGATGTTGAAGACATATGATGTTCTTTCCAATACAAATGATAAAACCAATGTGTTTTTATTAGAATTAACTAAAATATTCCTGATTTTCCGTTTATATTACCGATGGAAGATGTACACGTAAAACCGTTCTAATCCGGCTGAAACGTCGTTATATGCAATAAAAACTGAACTTCTCACATTTTCAATATCAGTATTTTAAAGAGAAACAAATGGTTGACTGAAAATGAAGTATTTAAGGTTAATTTCTAATCAATTATGTGTTTGCATCATTTTTATCGTATATTTAATGAATTAATAACAATAAAATGAAAATTCAAAAATCCTTGAAAAATGGCAAAATATTGCTTAATTCGGTAATATTTTGTTTAAATCACATAAAGGAAAAGGGGATGATAAACGTCCAAATATTGATAAATTCGATGATTTTTTTGTACGAAACAAAATGCAAGACAACTTGCTTAAAATGCAATATTATGCGACATTCTGAGATTTGAAGGCCAAATCACATATCGTGATACTACATGAAATAGTATCGAAATATTGGTAAAATTGAATATATTTACGTAATATCAAACTACATGATTAACGTGAAAAAGTCACTATTTTACCATATCTGAGGATTTTAACTTCAAATCATAGAGCGAGGTTTCGTATTATTTAGATCCAAGAAAAGACATATGACAATGTTGTTTCCAATACAAATGATAAAAATCAATGTGTTTTCATTAGAATTAACTAAAATGTTCCTGATTTTCCGTTTATATTACCGATGGAAGATGTACACGAAAACCGCTCTATTCGGGCTGAAACGTCGATATATGCAATAAAAACAGAACTTCTCCCCTTTTCAATATCTTACTCAGTATTTTAACGAGAAACAAATAGATGATTGAAAATGAAGTATTTAAGGTTATTATCTAATTAATTATGTGTTTGCATCATTTTTATCGTATATATAATTAATTATTACCCATAAACTGAAAATTCACAAAAACGTGGAAAACGGCAAAATATTGCCTAATTCGATGATATTTTGTTTAAATCACATAGAGGAAAAGGGGATGATAAACGTCAAAATATTGTTAAATTCAATGATTTTTCGTACGAAGCAAAATGCAAGAAAACTTGCTTAAAATGCAATATTATGCGACATTCTGAGATTTGAAGGCCAAATCAGATATCGTGATACTACATGAAATAGTATCGAAATATTGATGCGTATATGTATCGAAATATTGATAAAAATGAATATATTTACGTAATATCAAACTACATGATTAACGTGAAAAAGTCATTATTTTACCATATTTGAGGATTTTAACTTCAAACCATAAGGCGAGGTTTCGTATTATTTAGATCCAAGAAAAGTCATATGACAATGTTGTTTCCAATACAAATGATAAAACCAGTGTGTTTTCATTAGAATTAACTAAAATGTTCATGATTTTCCGTTTATATTACCGATGGAAGATGTACACGTAAAACCGCTCTAATCCGGCTGAAACGTCGATATATGCAATAAAAACAGAACTTCTCCCCTTTTCAATATCTTACTCAGTATTTTAACGAGAAATAAATTGTTGATTGAAAATAAAGTATTTAAGGTTATTATCTAATCAATTATGTGTTTGCATCATTTTTATCATATATATAATGAACACAAACCCATAAACTGAAAATTCACAAAAACGTGGAAAACGGTAAAATATTGCCTAATTCGATGATATTTTGTTTAAATCACATAGAGGAAAAGGGGATGATTAACGTCAAAATATTGTTAAATTCGATGATTTTTCGTACGAAACAAAATGCAAGAAAACTTGCTTAAAATGCAATATTATGCGACATTCTGAGATTTGAAGGCCAAATCAGATATCGTGATACTATATGAAATAGTATCGAAATATTGGTAAAAATGAATATATTTACGTAATATCAAACTACATGAAAAACGTGAAAAAAGTCACTATTTTGCCATATTTGAGGATTTTAACTTCAAATCATAGAGCGAGGTTTCGTATTATTTAGATCCAAGAAAAGACATATGACATATGTCTTTTCATATGATGTTGAAGACATATGATGTTGTTTCCAATACAAATGATAAAACCAATGTGTTTTCATTAGAATTAACTAAAATGTTCCTGATTTTCCGTTTATATTACCGATGGAATATGTACACGTAAAACCGTTCTAATCCGGCTGAAACGTCAATATATGCAATAAAACCCGAACTTCTCACCTTTTCAATATCCTACACAGTTTTTTAACGAGAAACAAATGGTTGATTGAAAATGAAGTATTTAAGGTTAATTTGTAATCAATTATGTGTTTGCATCATTTTTATCGTATATTTAATGAATTAATAACAATAAAATGAAAATTCACAAAAACGTGGAAAAATGGCAAAATATTGCTTAATTCGGTAATATTTTGTTTAAATCACAAAAAGGAAAAGGGGATGATAAACGTCCAAATATTGATAAATTCGATGATTTCTTTGTACGAAACAAAATGCAAGACAACTTGCTTAAAATGCAATATTATGCGACATTCTGAGATTTGAAGGCCAAATCACATATCGTGATACTACATGAAATAGTATCGAAATATTGGTAAAAATGAATATATTTACGTAATATGAAACTACATGTAAAACGTGAAATAAGTCACTATTTTACCATATTTGAGGATTTTAACTTCAAATCATAGAGCGAGGTTTCGTATTATTTAGATCCAAGAAAAGACATATGACAATGTTGTTTCCAATACAAATGATAAAAGTCAATGTGTTTTCATTAGAATTAACTAAAATGTTCGTGATTTTCCGTTTATATTACCGATGGAAGATGTACACGTAAAACCGCTCTAATCCGGCTGAAACGTCGATATATGCAATAAAAACAGAACTTCTCCCCTTTTCAATATCTTACTCAGTATTTTAACGAGAAACAAATAGTTGATTGAAAATGAAGTATTTAAGGTTATTATGTAATCAATTATATGTTTGCATCATTTTTATCGTATATATAATGAATTATTACCCATAAACTGAAAATTCACAAAAACGTAGAAAACGGCAAAATATTGCCTAATTCGATGATATTTTGTTTAAATCACATAGAAGAAAAGGGGATGATAAACGTCAAAATATTGTTAAATTCGATGATTTTTCGTACGAAGCAAAATGCAAGAAAACTTGCTTAAAATGCAATATTATGCGACATTCTGAGATTTGAAGGCCAAATCAGATATCGTGATACTACATGAAATAGTATCGAAATATTGGTAAAAATTAATATATTTGCGTAATATCAAACTACATGAAAAAGTGAAAAAAGTCACTATTTTACCATATTTGAGGATTTTAACTTCAAATCATAGAGCGAGGTTTCGTATTATTTAGATCCAAGAAAAGACATATGACATGTCTTTTCATATGATGTTGAAGACATATGATGTTGTTTCCAATACAAATGATAAAACCAATGTGTTTTCATTAGAATTAACTAAAATATTCCTGATTTTCCGTTTATATTACCGATGGAATATGTACACGTAAAACCGTTCTAATCCGGCTGAAACGTCAATATATGCAATAAAAACTGAACTTCTCACTTTTTCAATATCTTACACAGTATTTTAACGAGAAACAAATGGTTTATTGAAAATGAAGTATTTAAGGTTAATTTCTAATCAATTATGTGTTTGCATTATTTTTATCGTATATTTAATGAATTAATAACAATAAACTGAAAATTCACAAAAACGTGAAAAACGGCAAAATATTGCCTAATTCGATGATATTTTGTTTAAATCACAGAGGAAAAGGGGGATGATAAACGTCAAAATATTGCTAAATTCGATGATTTTTCGTACGAAACAAAATGCAAGAAAACTTGCTTAAAATGCAATATTATGCGACATTCTGAGATTTGAAGGCTAAATCACATATCGTGATACTACATGAAATAGTATCGAAATATTGGTAAAAATGAATATATTTACGTAATATGAAACTACATGTAAAACGTGAAATAAGTCACTATTTTACCATATTTGAGGATTTTAACTTCAAATCATAGAGCGAGGTTTCGTATTATTTAGATCCAAGAAAAGACATATGACATATGTCTTTTCATATGATGTTGAAGACATATGATGTTCTTTCCAATACAAATGATAAAACCAATGTGTTTTTATTAGAATTAACTAAAATATTCCTGATTTTCCGTTTATATTACCGATGGAAGATGTACACGTAAAACCGTTCTAATCCGGCTGAAACGTCGTTATATGCAATAAAAACTGAACTTCTCACATTTTCAATATCAGTATTTTAAAGAGAAACAAATGGTTGACTGAAAATGAAGTATTTAAGGTTAATTTCTAATCAATTATGTGTTTGCATCATTTTTATCGTATATTTAATGAATTAATAACAATAAAATGAAAATTCACAAAAACGTGGAAAAATGGCAAAATATTGCTTAATTCGGTAATATTTTGTTTAAATCACAAAAAGGAAAAGGGGATGATAAACGTCCAAATATTGATAAATTCGATGATTTTTTTGTACGAAACAAAATGCAAGACAACTTGCTTAAAATGCAATATTATGCGACATTCTGAGATTTGAAGGCCAAATCACATATCGTGATACTACATGAAATAGTATCGAATTATTGGTAAAATTGAATATATTTACGTAATATCAAACTACATGATTAACGTGAAAAAGTCACTATTTTACCATATCTGAGGATTTTAACTTCAAATCATAGAGCGAGGTTTCGTATTATTTAGATCCAAGAAAAGACATATGACAATGTTGTTTCCAATACAAATGATAAAAATCAATGTGTTTTCATTAGAATTAACTAAAATGTTCCTGATTTTCCGTTTATATTACCGATGGAAGATGTACACGAAAACCGCTCTATTCCGGCTGAAACGTCGATATATGCAATAAAAACAGAACTTCTCCCCTTTTCAATATCTTACTCAGTATTTTAACGAGAAACAAATAGATGATTGAAAATGAAGTATTTAAGGTTATTATCTAATCAATTATGTGTTTGCATCATTTTTATCGTATATATAATGAATTAATACCCATAGACTGAAAATTCACAAAAACGTGGAAAACGGCATAATATTGCCTAATTCGATGATTTTTCGTACGAAACAAAATGCAAGAAAACTTGCTTAAAATGCAATATTATGCGACATTCTGAGATTTGAAGGCCAAATCAGATATCGTGATACTACATGAAATAGTATCGAAATATTGGTAAAATTCAATATATTTACGTAATATGAAACTACATGATTAACGTGAAAAAGTCACTATTTTACCATATCTGAGGATTTTAACTTCAAATCATAGAGCGAGGTTTCGTATTATTTAGATCCAAGAAAAGACATATGACAATGTTGTTTCCAATACAAATGATAAAAGTCAATGTGTTTTCATTAGAATTAACTAAAATGTTCGTGATTTTCCGTTTATATTACCGATGGAAGATGTACACGTAAAACCGCTCTAATCCGGCTGAAACGTCGATATATGCAATAAAAACAGAACTTCTCCCCTTTTCAATATCTTACTCAGTATTTTAACGAGAAACAAATAGTTGATTGAAAATGAAGTATTTAAGGTTATTATCTAATCAATTATATGTTTGCATCATTTTTATCGTATATATAATGAATTATTACCCATAAACTGAAAATTCACAAAAACGTAGAAAACGGCAAAATATTGCCTAATTCGATGATATTTTGTTTAAATCACATAGAAGAAAAGGGGATGATAAACGTCAAAATATTGTTAAATTCGATGATTTTTCGTACGAAGCAAAATGCAAGAAAACTTGCTTAAAATGCAATATTATGCGACATTCTGAGATTTGAAGGCCAAATCAGATATCGTGATACTACATGAAATAGTATCGAAATATTGGTAAAAATTAATATATTTGCGTAATATCAAACTACATGAAAAAGTGAAAAAAGTCACTATTTTACCATATTTGAGGATTTTAACTTCAAATCATAGAGCGAGGTTTCGTATTATTTAGATCCAAGAAAAGACATATGACATGTCTTTTCATATGATGTTGAAGACATATGATGTTGTTTCCAATACAAATGATAAAACCAATGTGTTTTCATTAGAATTAACTAAAATATTCCTGATTTTCCGTTTATATTACCGATGGAATATGTACACGTAAAACCGTTCTAATCCGGCTGAAACGTCAATATATGCAATAAAAACTGAACTTCTCACTTTTTCAATATCTTACACAGTATTTTAACGAGAAACAAATGGTTTATTGAAAATGAAGTATTTAAGGTTAATTTCTAATCAATTATGTGTTTGCATTATTTTTATCGTATATTTAATGAATTAATAACAATAAACTGAAAATTCACAAAAACGTGAAAAACGGCAAAATATTGCCTAATTCGATGATATTTTGTTTAAATCACAGAGGAAAAGGGGGATGATAAACGTCAAAATATTGCTAAATTCGATGATTTTTCGTACGAAACAAAATGCAAGAAAACTTGCTTAAAATGCAATATTATGCGACATTCTGAGATTTGAAGGCTAAATCACATATCGTGATACTACATGAAATAGTATCGAAATATTGGTAAAAATTAATATAT
This sequence comes from Procambarus clarkii, assembly GCF_040958095.1. Lineage (NCBI taxonomy): Eukaryota > Metazoa > Arthropoda > Malacostraca > Decapoda > Cambaridae > Procambarus > Procambarus clarkii. The sequence goes on along the minus strand of NW_027189151.1, from coordinate 2,157,707 downwards.
TTACGTAATATGAAACTACATGTAAAACGTGAAATAAGTCACTATTTTACCATATTTGAGGATTTTAACTTCAAATCATAGAGCGAGGTTTCGTATTATTTAGATCCAAGAAAAGACATATGACATATGTCTTTTCATATGATGTTGAAGACATATGATGTTCTTTCCAATACAAATGATAAAACCAATGTGTTTTTATTAGAATTAACTAAAATATTCCTGATTTTCCGTTTATATTACCGATGGAAGATGTACACGTAAAACCGTTCTAATCCGGCTGAAACGTCGTTATATGCAATAAAAACTGAACTTCTCACATTTTCAATATCAGTATTTTAAAGAGAAACAAATGGTTGACTGAAAATGAAGTATTTAAGGTTAATTTCTAATCAATTATGTGTTTGCATCATTTTTATCGTATATTTAATGAATTAATAACAATAAAATGAAAATTCACAAAAACGTGGAAAAATGGCAAAATATTGCTTAATTCGGTAATATTTTGTTTAAATCACAAAAAGGAAAAGGGGATGATAAACGTCCAAATATTGATAAATTCGATGATTTTTTTGTACGAAACAAAATGCAAGACAACTTGCTTAAAATGCAATATTATGCGACATTCTGAGATTTGAAGGCCAAATCACATATCGTGATACTACATGAAATAGTATCGAAATATTGGTAAAAATGAATATATTTTCGTAATATCAAACTACATGAATAACGTTAAAAAGTCACTATTTTACCATATATGAGGATTTTAACTTCAAATCATAGAGCGAGGTTTCGTATTATTTAGATCCAAGAAAAGACATATGACAATGTTGTTTCCAATACAAATGATAAAACCAATGTGTTTTCATTAGAATTAACTAAAATGTTCATGATTTTCCGTTTATATTACCGATGGAAGATGTACACGTAAAACCGCTCTAATCCGGCTGAAACGTCGATATATGCAATAAAAACAGAACTTCTCCCCTTTTCAATATCTTACTCAGTATTTTAACGAGAAACAAATAGTTGATTGAAAATGAAGTATTTAAGGTTATTATCTAATCAATTATGTGTTTGCATCATTTTTATCGTATATATAATGAATTATTACCCATAAACTGAAAATTCACAAAAACGTGGAAAACGGCAAAATATTGCCTAATTCGATGATATTTTGCTTAAATCACATAGAGGAAAAGGGGATGATAAACGTCAAAATATTGTTAAATTCGATGATTTTTCGTACGAAACAAAATGCAAGAAAACTTGCTTAAAATGCAATATTATGCGACATTCTGAGATTTGAAGGCCAAATCAGATATCGTGATACCACATGAAATAGTATCGAAATATTGGTAAAAATGAATATATTTTCGTAATATCAAACTACATGAATAACGTTAAAAAGTCACTATTTTACCATATTTGAGGATTTTAACTTCAAATCGTAGAACTAGGTTTCGTATTATTTAGATCCAAGAAAAGACATATGACAATGTTGTTTCCAATACAAATGATAAACCCAATGTGTTTTCATTAGAATTAACTAAAATGTTTATGATTTTCCTTTTATATTACCGATGGAAGATGTACACGTAAAACCGCTCTAATCCGGCTGAAACGTCGATATATGCAATAAAAACAGAACTTCTCCCCTTTTCAATATCTTACTCAGTATTTTAATGAGAAACAAATAGTTGATTGAAAATGAAGTATTTAAGGTTATTATCTAATCAATTATGTGTTTGCATCATTTTTATCGTATATATAATGAATTATTACCCATAAATTGAAAATTCACAAAAACGTGGAAAATGGTAAAATATTGCCTAATTCGATGATATTTTGTTTAAATCACATAGAGGAAAAGGGGATGATAAACGTCAAAATATTGCTAAATTCGATGATTTTTCGTACGAAACAAAATGCAAGAAAACTTGCTTTAAATGCAATATTATGCGACATTCTGAGATTTGAAGGCCAAATCCGATATCGTGATACTACATGAAATAGTATCGAAATATTGGTAAAAATGAATATATTTTCGTAATATCAAACTACATGAATAACGTTAAAAAGTCACTATTTTACCATATATGAGGATTTTAACTTCAAATCATAGAGCGAGGTTTCGTATTATTTAGGTCCAAGAAAAGACATATGACAATGTTGTTTCCAATACAAATGATAAAACCAATGTGTTTTCATTAGAATTAACTAAAATGTTCATGATTTTCCGTTTATATTACCGATGGAAGATGTACACGTAAAACCGCTCTAATCCGGCTGAAACGTCGATATATGCAATAAAAACAAAACTTCTCCCCTTTTCAATATCTTACTCAGTATTTTAACGAGAAACAAATAGTTGATTGAAAATGAAGTATTTAAGGTTATTATCTAATCAATTATGTGTTTGCATCATTTTTATCGTATATATAATGAATTATTACCCATAAACTGAAAATTCACAAAAACGTGGAAAACGGCAAAATATTGCCTAATTCGATGATATTTTGTTTAAATCACATAGAGGAATAGGGGATGATAAACGTCAAAATATTGTTAAATTCGATGATTTTTCGTACGAAACAAAATGCAAGAAAACTTGCTTAAAATGCAATATTATGCGACATTCTGAGATTTGAAGGCCAAATCAGATATCGTGATACTACATGAAATAGTATCGAAATATTGGTAAAAATGAATATATCTTCGTAATATCAAACTACATGAATAACGTTAAAAAGTCACAATTTTACCATATTTGAGGATTTTAACTTCAAATCATAGAGCGAGGTTTCGTATTATTTAGATCCAAGAAAAGACATATGACAATGTTGTTTCCAATACAAATGATAAAACCAATGTGTTTTCATTAGAATTAACTAAAATGTTCATGATTTTCCGTTTATATTACCGATGGAAGATGTAAACGTAAAACCGCTGAAATCCGGCTGAAACGTCGATATATGCAATAAAAACAGAACTTCTCCCCTTTTCAATATCTTACTCAGTGTTTTAACGAGAAACAAATAGTTGATTGAAAATGAAGTATTTAAGGTTATTATCTAATCAATTATGTGTTTACATCATTTTTATCGTATATATAATGAATTATTACCCATAAACTGAAAATTCACAAAAACGTGGAAAACGGCAAAATATTGCCTAATTCGATGATATTTTGTTTAAATCACATAGAGGAAAAGGGGATGATAAACGTCAAAATATTGTTAAATTCGATGATTTTTCGTACGAAACAAAATGCAAGAAAACTTGCTTAAAATGCAATATTATGCGACATTCTGAGATTTGAAGGCCAAATCAGATATCGTGATACTACATGAAATAGTATCGAAATATTGGTAAAAATGAATATATTTTCGTAATATCAAACTACATGAATAACGTTAAAAAGTCACTATTTTACCATATATGAGGATTTTAACTTCAAATCATAGAGCGAGGTTTCGTATTATTTAGATCCAAGAAAAGACATATGACAATGTTGTTTCCAATACAAATGATAAAACCAATGTGTTTTCATTAGAATTAACTAAAATGTTCATGATTTTCCGTTTATATTACCGATGGAAGATGTACACGTAAAACCGCTCTAATCCGGCTGAAACGTCGATATATGCAATAAAAACAGAACTTCTCCCCTTTTCAATATCTTACTCAGTATTTTAACGAGAAACAAATAGTTGATTGAAAATGAAGTATTTAAGGTTATTATCTAATCAATTATGTGTTTACATCATTTTTATCGTATATATAATGAATTATTACCCATAAACTGAAAATTCACAAAAACGTGGAAAACGGCAAAATATTGCCTAATTCGATGATATTTTGTTTAAATCACATAGAGGAAAGGGGATGATAAACGTCAAAATATTGTTAAATTCGATGATTTTTCGTACGAAACAAAATGCAAGAAAACTTGCTTAAAATGCAATATTATGCGACATTCTGAGATTTGAAGGCCAAATCAGATATCGTGATACTACATGAAATAGTATCGAAATATTGGTAAAAATGAATATATTTTCGTAATATCAAACTACATGAATAACGTTAAAAAGTCACTATTTTACCATATTTGAGGATTTTAACTTCAAATCGTAGAACTAGGTTTCGTATTATTTAGATCCAAGAAAAGACATATGACAATGTTGTTTCCAATACAAATGATAAACCCAATGTGTTTTCATTAGAATTAACTAAAATGTTTATGATTTTCCTTTTATATTACCGATGGAAGATGTACACGTAAAACCGCTCTAATCCGGCTGAAACGTCGATATATGCAATAAAAACAGAACTTCTCCCCTTTTCAATATCTTACTCAGTATTTTAATGAGAAACAAATAGTTGATTGAAAATGAAGTATTTAAGGTTATTATCTAATCAATTATGTGTTTGCATCATTTTTATCGTATATATAATGAATTATTACCCATAAATTGAAAATTCACAAAAACGTGGAAAATGGTAAAATATTGCCTAATTCGATGATATTTTGTTTAAATCACATAGAGGAAAAGGGGATGATAAACGTCAAAATATTGCTAAATTCGATGATTTTTCGTACGAAACAAAATGCAAGAAAACTTGCTTTAAATGCAATATTATGCGACATTCTGAGATTTGAAGGCCAAATCCGATATCGTGATACTACATGAAATAGTATCGAAATATTGGTAAAAATGAATATATTTTCGTAATATCAAACTACATGAATAACGTTAAAAAGTCACTATTTTACCATATATGAGGATTTTAACTTCAAATCATAGAGCGAGGTTTCGTATTATTTAGATCCAAGAAAAGACATATGACAATGTTGTTTCCAATACAAATGATAAAACCAATGTGTTTTCATTAGAATTAACTAAAATGTTCATGATTTTCCGTTTATATTACCGATGGAAGATGTACACGTAAAACCGCTCTAATCCGGCTGAAACGTCGATATATGCAATAAAAACAAAACTTCTCCCCTTTTCAATATCTTACTCAGTATTTTAACGAGAAACAAATAGTTGATTGAAAATGAAGTATTTAAGGTTATTATCTAATCAATTATGTGTTTGCATCATTTTTATCGTATATATAATGAATTATTACCCATAAACTGAAAATTCACAAAAACGTGGAAAACGGCAAAATATTGCCTAATTCGATGATATTTTGTTTAAATCACATAGAGGAATAGGGGATGATAAACGTCAAAATATTGTTAAATTCGATGATTTTTCGTACGAAACAAAATGCAAGAAAACTTGCTTAAAATGCAATATTATGCGACATTCTGAGATTTGAAGGCCAAATCAGATATCGTGATACTACATGAAATAGTATCGAAATATTGGTAAAAATGAATATATCTTCGTAATATCAAACTACATGAATAACGTTAAAAAGTCACAATTTTACCATATTTGAGGATTTTAACTTCAAATCATAGAGCGAGGTTTCGTATTATTTAGATCCAAGAAAAGACATATGACAATGTTGTTTCCAATACAAATGATAAAACCAATGTGTTTTCATTAGAATTAACTAAAATGTTCATGATTTTCCGTTTATATTACCGATGGAAGATGTACACGTAAAACCGCTCTAATCCGGCTGAAACGTCGATATATGCAATAAAAACAGTTATATATAATGAAATAATACCCATAAACTGAAAATTCACAAAAACGTGGAAAAACGGAAAAATATTGCCTAATTCGATGATATTTTGTTTAAATCACATAAAGGAAAAGGGGATGATAAACGTCAAAATATTGTTAAATTCGATGATTTTTCGTACGAAACAAAATGCAAGAAAACTTGCTTAAAATGCAATATTATGCGACATTCTGAGATTTGAAGGCCAAATCAGATATCGTGATACTACATGAAATAGTATCGAAATATTGGTAAAAATTAATATATTTTCGTAATATCAAACTACATGAATAACGTTAAAAAGTCACTATTTTACCATATTTGAGGATTTTAACTTCAAATCATAGAGCGAGGTTTCGTATTATTTAGATCCAAGAAAAGACATATGACAATGTTGTTTCCAATACAAATAATAAAACCAATGTGTTTTCATTAGAATTAACTAAAATGTTCATGATTTTCCGTTTATATTACCGATGGAAGATGTACACGTAAAACCGCTCTAATCCGGCTGAAACGTCGATATATGCAATAAAAACAGGTATATATAATGAAATAATACCCATAAACTGAAAATTCACAAAAACGTGGAAAAACGGCAAAATATTGCCTAATTCGATGATATTTTGTTTAAATCACATAAAGGAAAAGGGGATGATAAACGTCAAAATATTGTTAAATTCGATGATTTTTCGTACGAAACAAAATGCAAGAAAACTTGCTTAAAATGCAATATTATACGACATTCTGAGATTTAAAGGCCAAATCAGATATCGTGATACTACATGAAATAGTATCGAAATATTGGTAAAAATGAATATATTTTCGTAATATCAAACTACATGAATAACGTTAAAAAGTCACTATTTTACCATATTTGAAGATTTTAACTTCAAATCATAGAGCGAGGTTTCGTATTATTTAGATCCAAGAAAAGACATATGACAATGTTGTTTCCAATACAAATGATAAAACCAATGTGTTTTCATTAGAATTAACTAAAATGTTCATGATTTTCCGTTTATATTACCGATGGAAGATGTACACGTAAAACAGCTCTAATCCGGCTGAAACGTCGATATATGCAATAAAAACAGAACTTCTCCCCTTTTCAATATCTTAATCAGTATTTTAACGAGAAACAAATAGTTGATTGAAAATGAAGTATTTAAGGTTATTATCTAATCAATTATGTGTTTGCATCATTTTTATCGTATATATAATGAATTATTACCCATAAACTGAAAATTCACAAAAACGTGGAAAACGGCAAAATATTGCCTAATTCGATGATATTTTGTTTAAATCACATAGAGGAATAGGGGATGATAAACGTCAAAATATTGTTAAATTCGATGATTTTTCGTACGAAACAAAATGCAAGAAAACTTGCTTAAAATGCAATATTATGCGACATTCTGAGATTTGAAGGCCAAATCAGATATCGTGATACTACATGAAATAGTATCGAAATATTGGTAAAAATGAATATATCTTCGTAATATCAAACTACATGAATAACGTTAAAAAGTCACAATTTTACCATATTTGAGGATTTTAACTTCAAATCATAGAGCGAGGTTTCGTATTATTTAGATCCAAGAAAAGACATATGACAATGTTGTTTCCAATACAAATGATAAAACCAATGTGTTTTCATTAGAATTAACTAAAATGTTCATGATTTTCCGTTTATATTACCGATGGAAGATGTACACGTAAAACCGCTCTAATCCGGCTGAAACGTCGATATATGCAATAAAAACAGTTATATATAATGAAATAATACCCATAAACTGAAAATTCACAAAAACGTGGAAAAACGGCAAAATATTGCCTAATTCGATGATATTTTGTTTAAATCACATAAAGGAAAAGGGGATGATAAACGTCAAAATATTGTTAAATTCGATGATTTTTCGTACGAAACAAAATGCAAGAAAACTTGCTTAAAATGCAATATTATGCGACATTCTGAGATTTGAAGGCCAAATCAGATATCGTGATACTACATGAAATAGTATCGAAATATTGGTAAAAATTAATATATTTTCGTAATATCAAACTACATGAATAACGTTAAAAAGTCACTATTTTACCATATTTGAGGATTTTAACTTCAAATCATAGAGCGAGGTTTCGTATTATTTAGATCCAAGAAAAGACATATGACAATGTTGTTTCCAATACAAATAATAAAACCAATGTGTTTTCATTAGAATTAACTAAAATGTTCATGATTTTCCGTTTATATTACCGATGGAAGATGTACACGTAAAACCGCTCTAATCCGGCTGAAACGTCGATATATGCAATAAAAACAGTTATATATAATGAAATAATACCCATAAACTGAAAATTCACAAAAACGTGGAAAAACGGCAAAATATTGCCTAATTCGATGATATTTTGTTTAAATCACATAAAGGAAAAGGGGATGATAAACGTCAAAATATTGTTAAATTCGATGATTTTTCGTACGAAACAAAATGCAAGAAAACTTGCTTAAAATGCAATATTATACGACATTCTGAGATTTAAAGGCCAAATCAGATATCGTGATACTACATGAAATAGTATCGAAATATTGGTAAAAATGAATATATTTTCGTAATATCAAACTACATGAATAACGTTAAAAAGTCACTATTTTACCATATTTGAAGAATATAACTTCAAATCATAGAGCGAGGTTTCGTATTATTTAGATCCAAGAAAAGACATATGACAATGTTGTTTCCAATACAAATGATAAAACCAATGTGTTTTCATTAGAATTAACTAAAATGTTCATGATTTTCCGTTTATATTACCGATGGAAGATGTACACGTAAAACAGCTCTAATCCTGCTGAAACGTCGATATATGCAATAAAAACAGAACTTCTCCCCTTTTCAATATCTTACTCAGTATTTTAACGAGAAACAAATAGTTGATTGAAAATGAAGTATTTAAGGTTATTATCTAATCAATTATGTGTTTGCATCATTTTTATCGTATATATAATGAATTATTACCCATAAACTGAAAATTCACAAAAACGTGGAAAACGGTAAAATATTGCCTAATTCGATGATATTTTGTTTAAATCACATAGAGGAAAAGGGGATGATAAACGTCAAAATATTGTTAAATTCGATGATTTTTCGTACGAAAAAAATGCAAGAAAACTTGCTTAAAATGCAATATTATGCGACATTCTGAGATTTGAAGGCCAAATCAGATATCGTGATACTACATGAAATAGTATCGAAATATTGGTAAAAATGAATATATTTTCGTAATATCAAACTACATGAATAACGTTAAAAAGTCACTATTTTACCATATTTGAGGATTTTAACTTCAAATCGTAGAACTAGGTTTCGTATTATTTAGATCCAAGAAAAGACATATGACAATGTTGTTTCCAATACAAATGATAAACCCAATGTGTTTTCATTAGAATTAACTAAAATGTTTATGATTTTCCGTTTATATTACCGATGGAAGATGTACACGTAAAATCGCTCTAATCCGGCTGAAACGTCGATATATGCAATAAAAACAGAACTTCTCCCCTTTTCAATATCTTACTCAGTATTTTAATGAGAAACAAATAGTTGATTGAAAATGAAGTATTTAAGGTTATTATCTAATCAATTATGTGTTTGCATCATTTTTATCGTATATATAATGAATTATTACCCATAAATTGAAAATTCACAAAAACGTGGAAAATGGTAAAATATTGCCTAATTCGATGATATTTTGTTTAAATCACATAGAGGAAAAGGGGATGATAAACGTCAAAATATTGCTAAATTCGATGATTTTTCGTACGAAACAAAATGCAAGAAAACTTGCTTTAAATGCAATATTATGCGACATTCTGAGATTTGAAGGCCAAATCCGATATCGTGATACTACATGAAATAGTATCGAAATATTGGTAAAAATGAATATATTTTCGTAATATCAAACTACATGAATAACGTTAAAAAGTCACTATTTTACCATATATGAGGATTTTAACTTCAAATCATAGAGCGAGGTTTCGTATTATTTAGATCCAAGAAAAGACATATGACAATGTTGTTTCCAATACAAATGATAAAACCAATGTGTTTTCATTAGAATTAACTAAAATGTTCATGATTTTCCGTTTATATTACCGATGGAAGATGTACACGTAAAACCGCTCTAATCCGGCTGAAACGTCGATATATGCAATAAAAACAGAACTTCTCCCCTTTTCAATATCTTACTCAGTATTTTAACGAGAAACAAATAGTTGATTGAAAATGAAGTATTTAAGGTTATTATCTAATCAATTATGTGTTTGCATCATTTTTATCGTATATATAATGAATTATTACCCATAAACTGAAAATTCACAAAAACGTGGAAAACGGCAAAATATTGCCTAATTCGATGATATTTTGCTTAAATCACATAGAGGAAAAGGGGATGATAAACGTCAAAATATTGTTAAATTCGATGATTTTTCGTACGAAACAAAATGCAAGAAAACTTGCTTAAAATGCAATATTATGCGACATTCTGAGATTTGAAGGCCAAATCAGATATCGTGATACCACATGAAATAGTATCGAAATATTGGTAAAAATGAATATATTTTCGTAATATCAAACTACATGAATAACGTTAAAAAGTCACTATTTTACAATATTTGAGGATTTTAACTTCAAATCATTGAGCGAGGTTTCGTGTTATTTAGATCCAAGAAAAGACATATGACAATGTTGTTTCCAATACAAATGATAAAACCAATGTGTTTTCATTAGAATTAACTAAAATGTTCATGATTTTCCGTTTATATTACCGATGGAAGATGTAAACGTAAAACCGCTGAAATCCGGCTGAAACGTCGATATATGCAATAAAAACAGAACTTCTCCCCTTTTCAATATCTTACTCAGTGTTTTAACGAGAAACAAATAGTTGATTGAAAATGAAGTATTTAAGGTTATTATCTAATCAATTATGTGTTTACATCATTTTTATCGTATATATAATGAATTATTACCCATAAACTGAAAATTCACAAAAACGTGGAAAACGGCAAAATATTGCCTAATTCGATGATATTTTGTTTAAATCACATAGAGGAAAAGGGGATGATAAACGTCAAAATATTGTTAAATTCGATGATTTTTCGTACGAAACAAAATGCAAGAAAACTTGCTTAAAATGCAATATTATGCGACATTCTGAGATTTGAAGGCCAAATCAGATATCGTGATACTACATGAAATAGTATCGAAATATTGGTAAAAATGAATATATTTTCGTAATATCAAACTACATGAATAACGTTAAAAAGTCACTATTTTACCATATATGAGGATTTTAACTTCAAATCATAGAGCGAGGTTTCGTATTATTTAGATCCAAGAAAAGACATATGACAATGTTGTTTCCAATACAAATGATAAAACCAATGTGTTTTCATTAGAATTAACTAAAATGTTCATGATTTTCCGTTTATATTACCGATGGAAGATGTACACGTAAAACCGCTCTAATCCGGCTGAAACGTCGATATATGCAATAAAAACAGGTATATATAATGAAATAATACCCATAAATTGAAAATTCACAAAAACGTGGAAAAAACGGCAAAATATTGCCTAATTCGATGATATTTTGTTTAAATCACATAAAGGAAAAGGGATGATAAACGTCAAAATATTGTTAAATTCGATGATTTTTCGTACGAAACAAAATGCAAGAAAACTTGCTTAAAATGCAATATTATACGACATTCTGAGATTTAAAGGCCAAATCAGATATCGTGATACTACATGAAATAGTATCGAAATATTGGTAAAATGAATATATTTTCGTAATATCAAACTACATGAATAACGTTAAAAAGTCACTATTTTACCCATATTTGAAGATTTTAACTTCAAATCATAGAGCGAGGTTTCGTATTATTTAGATCCAAGAAAAGACATATGACAATGTTGTTTCCAATACAAATGATAAAACCAATGTGTTTTCATTAGAATTAACTAAAA
>NW_027189151.1:2063992-2145496 GCF_040958095.1 Procambarus clarkii | reverse complement strand
AAAAATGATGCAAACACATAATTGATTAGATAATAACCTTAAATACTTCATTTTCAATCAACTATTTGGTTCTCGTTAAAATACTGAGTAAGATATTGAAAAGGGGAGAAGTTCTGTTTTTATTGCATATATCGACGTTTCAGCCGGATCAGAGCGGTTTTACGTGTACATCTTCCATCGGTAATATGAACGGAAAATCATGAACATTTTAGTTAATTCTAATGAAAACACATTGGTTTTATCATTTGTATTGAAAACAACATTGTCATATGTCTTTTCTTGGATCTAAATAATACGAAACCTCGCTCTATGATTTGAAGTTAAAATCCTCAAATATGGTATAATAGTGACTTTTTAACGTTATTCATGTAGTTTGATATTACGAAAATATATTCATTTTTACCAATATTTCGATACTATTTCATGTAGGGATCACGATATCTGATTTGGCCTTCAAATCTCAGAATGTCGCATAATATTGCCTTTTAAGCAAGTTTTCTTGCATTTTGTTTCGTACGAAAAATCATCGAATTTAGCAATATTTTAACGTTTATCATCCCCTTTTTTTCTATGTGATTTCAACAAAATATCATCGAATTAGGCAATATTTTACCGTTTTCCACGTTTTTGTGAATTTTCAGTTTATGGGTAATAATTCATTATATATACGATAAAAATGATGCAAACACATAATTGGTTAGATAATAACCTTAAATACTTCATTTTCAATCAACTATTTGTTTCTCGTTAAAATACTGAGTAAGATATTGAAAAGGGGAGAAGTTCTGTTTTTATTGCATATATCGACGTTTCAGCCGGATTAGAGCGGTTTTACGTTTACATCTTCCATCGGTAATATAAACGGAAAATCATGAACATTTTAGTTAATTCTAATGAAAACACATTGGTTTTATCATTTGTATTGGAAACAACATTGTCATACGTCTTTTCTTGGATCTATATAATACGAAACCTCGCTCTATGATTTGAAGTTAAAATCCTCAAATATGGTAAAATAGTGACTTTTTAACGTTATTCATGTAGTTTGATATTATGAAAATATATTCATTTTTACCAATATTTCGATACTATTTCATGTAGTATCACGATATCGGATTTGGCCTTCAAATCTCAGAATGTCGCATAATATTGCATTTTAAGCAAGTTTTCTTGCATTTTGTTTCGTACGAAAAATCATCGAATTTAACAATATTTTGACGTTTATCATCCCCTTTTCCTCTATGTGATTTAAACAAAATATCATCGAATTAGGCAATATTTTACCGTTTTCCACGTTTTTGTGATTTTTCAGTTTATGGGTAATAATTCATTATATATACGATAAAAATGATGCAAACACATAATGGATTAGATAATAACCTTATATACTTCATTTTCAATCAAATATTTGTTTCTCGTTAAAATACTGAGTAAGATATTGAAAAGGGGAGAAGTTCTGTTTTTATTGCATATATCGACGTTTCAGCCGGATTAGAGCGGTTTTACGTGTACATCTTCCATCGGTAATATAAACGGAAAATCATGAACATTTTAGTTAATTCTAATGAAAACACATTGGTTTTATCATTTGTATTGGAAACAACATTGTCATATGTCTTTTCTTGGATCTAAATAATACGAAACCTAGTTCTATGATTTGAATTTAAAATCCTCAAATATGGTAAAATAGTGACTTTTTAACGTTATTCATGTAGTTTGATATTACGAAAATATATTCATTTTTACCAATATTTCGATACTATTTCATGTAGTATCACGATATCTGATTTGGCCTTCAAATCTCAGAATGTCGCATAATATTGCATTTTAAGCAAGTTTTCTTGCATTTTGTTTCGTACGAAAAATCATCGAATTTAACAATATTTTGACGTTTATCATCCCCTTTTCCTCTATGTGATTTAAACAAAATATCATCGAATTAGGCAATATTTTGCCGTTTTCCACGTTTTTGTGAATTTTCGGTTTATGGGTAATAATTCATTATATATACGATAAAAATGATGCAAACACATAATTGATTAGATAATAACTTTAAATACTTCATTTTCAATCAACTATTTGTTTCTCGTTAAAATACTGAGTAAGATATTGAAAAGGGGAGAAGTTCTGTTTTTATTGCATATATCGACGTTTCAGCCGGATTAGAGCGGTTTTACGTGTACATCTTCCATCGGTAATATAAACGGAAAATCATGAACATTTTAGTTAATTCTAATGAAAACACATTGGTTTTATCATTTGTATTGGAAACAACATTGTCATACGTCTTTTCTTGGATCTAAATAATACGAAACCTCGCTCTATGATTTGAAGTTAAAATCCTCAAATATGGTAAAATAGTGACTTTTTAACGTTATTCATGTAGTTTGATATTATGAAAATATATTCATTTTTACCAATATTTCGATACTATTTCATGTAGTATCACGATATCGGATTTGGCCTTCAAATCTCAGAATGTCGCATAATATTGCATTTTAAGCAAGTTTTCTTGCATTTTGTTTCGTACGAAAAATCATCGAATTTAACAATATTTTGACGTTTATCATCCCCTTTTCCTCTATGTGATTTAAACAAAATATCATCGAATTAGGCAATATTTTACCGTTTTCCACGTTTTTGTGATTTTTCAGTTTATGGGTAATAATTCATTTTATATACGATAAAAATGATGCAAACACATAATGGATTAGATAATAACCTTAAATACTTCATTTTCAATCAACTATTTGTTTCTCGTTAAAATACTGAGTAAGATATTGAAAAGGGGAGAAGTTCTGTTTTTATTGCATATATCGACGTTTCAGCCGGATTAGAGCGGTTTTACGTGTACATCTTCCATCGGTAATATAAACGGAAAATCATGAACATTTTAGTTAATTCTAATGAAAACACATTGGTTTTATCATTTGTATTGGAAACAACATTGTCATATGTCTTTTCTTGGATCTAAATAATACGAAACCTAGTTCTATGATTTGAATTTAAAATCCTCAAATATGGTAAAATAGTGACTTTTTAACGTTATTCATGTAGTTTGATATTACGAAAATATATTCATTTTTACCAATATTTCGATACTATTTCATGTAGTATCACGATATCTGATTTGGCCTTCAAATCTCAGAATGTCGCATAATATTGCATTTTAAGCAAGTTTTCTTGCATTTTGTTTCGTACGAAAAATCATCGAATTTAACAATATTTTGACGTTTATCATCCCCTTTTCCTCTATGTGATTTAAACAAAATATCATCGAATTAGGCAATATTTTACCGTTTTCCACGTTTTTGTGATTTTTCAGTTTATGGGTAATAATTCATTTTATATACGATAAAAATGATGCAAACACATAATGGATTAGATAATAACCTTAAATACTTCATTTTCAATCAACTATTTGTTTCTCGTTAAAATACTGAGTAAGATATTGAAAAGGGGAGAAGTTCTGTTTTTATTGCATATATCTACGTTTCAGCCGGATTAGAGCGGTTTTACGTGTACATCTTCCATCGGTAATATAAACGGAAAATCATGAACATTTTAGTTAATTCTAATGAAAACACATTGGTTTTATCATTTTATTGGAAACAACATTGTCATATGTCTTTTCTTGGATCTAAATAATACGAAACCTAGTTCTATGATTTGAATTTAAAATCCTCAAATATGGTAAAATAGTGACTTTTAACGTTATTCATGTAGTTTGATATTACGAAAATATATTCATTTTTACCAATATTTCGATACTATTTCATGTAGTATCAGGATATCTGATTTGGCCTTCAAATCTCAGAATGTCGCATAATATTGCATTTTAAGCAAGTTTTCTTGCATTTTGTTTCGTACGAAAAATCATCGAATTTAACAATATTTTGACGTTTATCATCCCCTTTTCCTCTATGTGATTTAAACAAAATATCATCGAATTAGGCAATATTTTGCCGTTTTCCACGTTTTTGTGAATTTTCAGTTTATGGGTAATAATTCATTATATATACGATAAAAATGATGCAAACACATAATTGATTAGATAATAACCTTAAATACTTCATTTTCAATCAACCATTTGTTTCTCGTTAAAATACTGAGTAAGATATTGAAAAGGGGAGAAGTTCTGTTTTTATTGCATATATCGACGTTTCAGCCGGATTAGAGCGGTTTTACGTGTACATCTTCCATCGGTAATATAAACGGAAAATCATGAACATTTTAGTTAATTCTAATGAAAACACATTGGTTTTATCATTTGTATTGGAAACAACATTGTCATACGTCTTTTCTTGGATCTAAATAATACGAAACCTCGCTCTATGATTTGAAGTTAAAATCCTCAAATATGGTAAAATAGTGACTTTTTAACGTTATTCATGTAGTTTGATATTACGAAAATATATTCATTTTTACCAATATTTCGATACTATTTCATGTAGGGATCACGATATCTGATTTGGCCTTCAAATCTCAGAATGTCGCATAATATTGCATTTTAAGCAAGTTTTCTTGCATTTTGTTTCGTACGAAAAATCATCGAATTTAACAATATTTTGACGTTTATCATCCCCTTTTCCTCTATGTGATTTAAACAAAATATCATCGAATTAGGCAATAATTTGCCGTTTTCCACGTTTTTGTGAATTTTCAGTTTATGGGTAATAATTCATTATATATACGATAAAAATGATGCAAACACATAATTGATTAGATAATAACCTTAAATACTTCATTTTCAATCAACTATTTGGTTCTCGTTAAAATACTGAGTAAGATATTGAAAAGGGGAGAAGTTCTGTTTTTATTGCATATATCGACGTTTCAGCCGGATCAGAGCGGTTTTACGTGTACATCTTCCATCGGTAATATGAACGGAAAATCATGAACATTTTAGTTAATTCTAATGAAAACACATTGGTTTTATCATTTGTATTGAAAACAACATTGTCATATGTCTTTTCTTGGATCTAAATAATACGAAACCTCGCTCTATGATTTGAAGTTAAAATCCTCAAATATGGTATAATAGTGACTTTTTAACGTTATTCATGTAGTTTGATATTACGAAAATATATTCATTTTTACCAATATTTCGATACTATTTCATGTAGGGATCACGATATCTGATTTGGCCTTCAAATCTCAGAATGTCGCATAATATTGCCTTTTAAGCAAGTTTTCTTGCATTTTGTTTCGTACGAAAAATCATCGAATTTAGCAATATTTTAACGTTTATCATCCCCTTTTTTTCTATGTGATTTCAACAAAATATCATCGAATTAGGCAATATTTTACCGTTTTCCACGTTTTTGTGAATTTTCAGTTTATGGGTAATAATTCATTATATATACGATAAAAATGATGCAAACACATAATTGGTTAGATAATAACCTTAAATACTTCATTTTCAATCAACTATTTGTTTCTCGTTAAAATACTGAGTAAGATATTGAAAAGGGGAGAAGTTCTGTTTTTATTGCATATATCGACGTTTCAGCCGGATTAGAGCGGTTTTACGTTTACATCTTCCATCGGTAATATAAACGGAAAATCATGAACATTTTAGTTAATTCTAATGAAAACACATTGGTTTTATCATTTGTATTGGAAACAACATTGTCATACGTCTTTTCTTGGATCTAAATAATACGAAACCTCGCTCTATGATTTGAAGTTAAAATCCTCAAATATGGTAAAATAGTGACTTTTTAACGTTATTCATGTAGTTTGATATTATGAAAATATATTCATTTTTACCAATATTTCGATACTATTTCATGTAGTATCACGATATCTGATTTGGCCTTCAAATCTCAGAATGTCGCATAATATTGCATTTTAAGCAAGTTTTCTTGCATTTTGTTTCGTACGAAAAATCATCGAATTTAACAATATTTTGACGTTTATCATCCCCTTTTCCTCTATGTGATTTAAACAAAATATCATCGAATTAGGCAATATTTTACCGTTTTCCACGTTTTTGTGATTTTTCAGTTTATGGGTAATAATTCATTATATATACGATAAAAATGATGCAAACACATAATGGAATAGATAATAACCTTAAATACTTCATTTTCAATCAACTATTTGTTTCTCGTTAAAATACTGAGTAAGATATTGAAAAGGGGAGAAGTTCTGTTTTTATTGCATATATCGACGTTTCAGCCGGATTAGAGCGGTTTTACGTGTACATCTTCCATCGGTAATATAAACGGAAAATCATGAACATTTTAGTTAATTCTAATGAAAACACATTGGTTTTATCATTTGTATTGGAAACAACATTGTCATATGTCTTTTCTTGGATCTAAATAATACGAAACCTAGTTCTATGATTTGAATTTAAAATCCTCAAATATGGTAAAATAGTGACTTTTTAACGTTATTCATGTAGTTTGATATTACGAAAATATATTCATTTTTACCAATATTTCGATACTATTTCATGTAGTATCACAATATCTGATTTGGCCTTCAAATCTCAGAATGTCGCATAATATTGCATTTTAAGCAAGTTTTCTTGCATTTTGTTTCGTACGAAAAATCATCGAATTTAACAATATTTTGACGTTTATCATCCCCTTTTCCTCTATGTGATTTAAACAAAATATCATCGAATTAGGCAATATTTTACCGTTTTCCACGTTTTTGTGATTTTTCAGTTTATGGGTAATAATTCATTTTATATACGATAAAAATGATGCAAACACATAATGGATTAGATAATAACCTTAAATACTTCATTTTCAATCAACTATTTGTTTCTCGTTAAAATACTGAGTAAGATATTGAAAAGGGGAGAAGTTCTGTTTTTATTGCATATATCTACGTTTCAGCCGGATTAGAGCGGTTTTACGTGTACATCTTCCATCGGTAATATAAACGGAAAATCATGAACATTTTAGTTAATTCTAATGAAAACACATTGGTTTTATCATTTTATTGGAAACAACATTGTCATATGTCTTTTCTTGGATCTAAATAATACGAAACCTAGTTCTATGATTTGAATTTAAAATCCTCAAATATGGTAAAATAGTGACTTTTAACGTTATTCATGTAGTTTGATATTACGAAAATATATTCATTTTTACCAATATTTCGATACTATTTCATGTAGTATCAGGATATCTGATTTGGCCTTCAAATCTCAGAATGTCGCATAATATTGCATTTTAAGCAAGTTTTCTTGCATTTTGTTTCGTACGAAAAATCATCGAATTTAACAATATTTTGACGTTTATCATCCCCTTTTCCTCTATGTGATTTAAACAAAATATCATCGAATTAGGCAATATTTTGCCGTTTTCCACGTTTTTGTGAATTTTCAGTTTATGGGTAATAATTCATTATATATACGATAAAAATGATGCAAACACATAATTGATTAGATAATAACCTTAAATACTTCATTTTCAATCAACCATTTGTTTCTCGTTAAAATACTGAGTAAGATATTGAAAAGGGGAGAAGTTCTGTTTTTATTGCATATATCGACGTTTCAGCCGGATTAGAGCGGTTTTACGTGTACATCTTCCATCGGTAATATAAACGGAAAATCATGAACATTTTAGTTAATTCTAATGAAAACACATTGGTTTTATCATTTGTATTGGAAACAACATTGTCATACGTCTTTTCTTGGATCTAAATAATACGAAACCTCGCTCTATGATTTGAAGTTAAAATCCTCAAATATGGTAAAATAGTGACTTTTTAACGTTATTCATGTAGTTTGATATTACGAAAATATATTCATTTTTACCAATATTTCGATACTATTTCATGTAGGGATCACGATATCTGATTTGGCCTTCAAATCTCAGAATGTCGCATAATATTGCATTTTAAGCAAGTTTTCTTGCATTTTGTTTCGTACGAAAAATCATCGAATTTAACAATATTTTGACGTTTATCATCCCCTTTTCCTCTATGTGATTTAAACAAAATATCATCGAATTAGGCAATAATTTGCCGTTTTCCACGTTTTTGTGAATTTTCAGTTTATGGGTAATAATTCATTATATATACGATAAAAATGATGCAAACACATAATTGATTAGATAATAACCTTAAATACTTCATTTTCAATCAACTATTTGGTTCTCGTTAAAATACTGAGTAAGATATTGAAAAGGGGAGAAGTTCTGTTTTTATTGCATATATCGACGTTTCAGCCGGATCAGAGCGGTTTTACGTGTACATCTTCCATCGGTAATATGAACGGAAAATCATGAACATTTTAGTTAATTCTAATGAAAACACATTGGTTTTATCATTTGTATTGAAAACAACATTGTCATATGTCTTTTCTTGGATCTAAATAATACGAAACCTCGCTCTATGATTTGAAGTTAAAATCCTCAAATATGGTATAATAGTGACTTTTTAACGTTATTCATGTAGTTTGATATTACGAAAATATATTCATTTTTACCAATATTTCGATACTATTTCATGTAGGGATCACGATATCTGATTTGGCCTTCAAATCTCAGAATGTCGCATAATATTGCCTTTTAAGCAAGTTTTCTTGCATTTTGTTTCGTACGAAAAATCATCGAATTTAGCAATATTTTAACGTTTATCATCCCCTTTTTTTCTATGTGATTTCAACAAAATATCATCGAATTAGGCAATCTTTTACCGTTTTCCACGTTTTTGTGAATTTTCAGTTTATGGGTAATAATTCATTATATATACGATAAAAATGATGCAAACACATAATTGGTTAGATAATAACCTTAAATACTTCATTTTCAATCAACTATTTGTTTCTCGTTAAAATACTGAGTAAGATATTGAAAAGGGGAGAAGTTCTGTTTTTATTGCATATATCGACGTTTCAGCCGGATTAGAGCGGTTTTACGTTTACATCTTCCATCGGTAATATAAACGGAAAATCATGAACATTTTAGTTAATTCTAATGAAAACACATTGGTTTTATCATTTGTATTGGAAACAACATTGTCATACGTCTTTTCTTGGATCTAAATAATACGAAACCTCGCTCTATGATTTGAAGTTAAAATCCTCAAATATGGTAAAATAGTGACTTTTTAACGTTATTCATGTAGTTTGATATTATGAAAATATATTCATTTTTACCAATATTTCGATACTATTTCATGTAGTATCACGATATCTGATTTGGCCTTCAAATCTCAGAATGTCGCATAATATTGCATTTTAAGCAAGTTTTCTTGCATTTTGTTTCGTACGAAAAATCATCGAATTTAACAATATTTTGACGTTTATCATCCCCTTTTCCTCTATGTGATTTAAACAAAATATCATCGAATTAGGCAATATTTTACCGTTTTCCACGTTTTTGTGATTTTTCAGTTTATGGGTAATAATTCATTATATATACGATAAAAATGATGCAAACACATAATGGATTAGATAATAACCTTAAATACTTCATTTTCAATCAACTATTTGTTTCTCGTTAAAATACTGAGTAAGATATTGAAAAGGGGAGAAGTTCTGTTTTTATTGCATATATCGACGTTTCAGCCGGATTAGAGCGGTTTTACGTGTACATCTTCCATCGGTAATATAAACGGAAAATCATGAACATTTTAGTTAATTCTAATGAAAACACATTGGTTTTATCATTTGTATTGGAAACAACATTGTCATATGTCTTTTCTTGGATCTAAATAATACGAAACCTAGTTCTATGATTTGAATTTAAAATCCTCAAATATGGTAAAATAGTGACTTTTTAACGTTATTCATGTAGTTTGATATTACGAAAATATATTCATTTTTACCAATATTTCGATACTATTTCATGTAGTATCACGATATCTGATTTGGCCTTCAAATCTCAGAATGTCGCATAATATTGCAATTTAAGCAAGTTTTCTTGCATTTTGTTTCGTACGAAAAATCATCGAATTTAACAATATTTTGACGTTTATCATCCCCTTTTCCTCTATGTGATTTAAACAAAATATCATCGAATTAGGCAATATTTTGCCGTTTTCCACGTTTTTGTGAATTTTCAGTTTATGGGTAATAATTCATTATATATACGATAAAAATGATGCAAACACATAATTGATTAGATAATAACTTTAAATACTTCATTTTCAATCAACAATTTGTTTCTCGTTAAAATACTGAGTAAGATATTGAAAAGGGGAGAAGTTCTGTTTTTATTGCATATATCGACGTTTCAGCCGGATTAGAGCGGTTTTACGTGTACATTTTCCATCGGTAATATAAACGGAAAATCATGAACATTTTAGTTAATTCTATTGAAAACACATTGGTTTTATCATTTGTATTGGAAACAACATTGTCATACGTCTTTTCTTGGATCTAAATAATACGAAACCTCGCTCTATGATTTGAAGTTAAAATCCTCAAATATGGTAAAATAGTGACTTTTTAACGTTATTCATGTAGTTTGATATTATGAAAATATATTCATTTTTACCAATATTTCGATACTATTTCATGTAGTATCACGATATCGGATTTGGCCTTCAAATCTCAGAATGTCGCATAATATTGCATTTTAAGCAAGTTTTCTTGCATTTTGTTTCGTACGAAAAATCTTCGAATTTAACAATATTTTGACGTTTATCATCCCCTTTTCCTCTATGTGATTTAAACAAAATATCATCGAATTAGGCAATATTTTACCGTTTTCCACGTTTTTGTGATTTTTCAGTTTATGGGTAATAATTCATTTTATATACGATAAAAATGATGCAAACACATAATGGATTAGATAATAACCTTAAATACTTCATTTTCAATCAACTATTTGTTTCTCGTTAAAATACTGAGTAAGATATTGAAAAGGGGAGAAGTTCTGTTTTTATTGCATATATCGACGTTTCAGCCGGATTAGAGCGGTTTTACGTGTACATCTTCCATCGGTAATATAAACGGAAAATCATGAACATTTTAGTTAATTCTAACGAAAACACATTGGTTTTATCATTTGTATTGGAAACAACATTGTCATACGTCTTTTCTTGGATCTAAATAATACGAAACCTCGCTCTATGATTTGAAGTTAAAATCCTCAAATATGGTAAAATAGTGACTTTTTAACGTTATTCATGTAGTTTGATATTATGAAAATATATTCATTTTTACCAATATTTCGATACTATTTCATGTAGTATCACGATATCGGATTTGGCCTTCAAATCTCAGAATGTCGCATAATATTGCATTTTAAGCAAGTTTTCTTGCATTTTGTTTCGTACGAAAAATCATCGAATTTAACAATATTTTGACGTTTATCATCCCCTTTTCCTCTATGTGATTTAAACAAAATATCATCGAATTAGGCAATATTTTACCGTTTTCCACGTTTTTGTGATTTTTCAGTTTATGGGTAATAATTCATTTTATATACGATAAAAATGATGCAAACACATAATGGATTAGATAATAACCTTAAATACTTCATTTTCAATCAACTATTTGTTTCTCGTTAAAATACTGAGTAAGATATTGAAAAGGGGAGAAGTTCTGTTTTTATTGCATATATCGACGTTTCAGCCGGATTAGAGCGGTTTTACGTGTACATCTTCCATCGGTAATATAAACGGAAAATCATGAACATTTTAGTTAATTCTAATGAAAACACATTGGTTTTATCATTTGTATTGGAAACAACATTGTCATACGTCTTTTCTTGGATCTAAATAATACGAAACCTCGCTCTATGATTTGAAGTTAAAATCCTCAAATATGGTAAAATAGTGACTTTTTAACGTTATTCATGTAGTTTGATATTATGAAAATATATTCATTTTTACCAATATTTCGATACTATTTCATGTAGTATCACGATATCGGATTTGGCCTTCAAATCTCAGAATGTCGCATAATATTGCATTTTAAGCAAGTTTTCTTGCATTTTGTTTCGTACGAAAAATCATCGAATTTAACAATATTTTGACGTTTATCATCCCCTTTTCCTCTATGTGATTTAAACAAAATATCATCGAATTAGGCAATATTTTACCGTTTTCCACGTTTTTGTGATTTTTCAGTTTATGGGTAATAATTCATTATATATACGATAAAAATGATGCAAACACATAATGGATTAGATAATAACCTTAAATACTTCATTTTCAATCAACTATTTGTTTCTCGTTAAAATACTGAGTAAGATATTGAAAAGGGGAGAAGTTCTGTTTTTATTGCATATATCGACGTTTCAGCCGGATTAGAGCGGTTTTACGTGTACATCTTCCATCGGTAATATAAACGGAAAATCATGAACATTTTAGTTAATTCTAATGAAAACACATTGGTTTTATCATTTGTATTGGAAACAACATTGTCATATGTCTTTTCTTGGATCTAAATAATACGAAACCTAGATCTATGATTTGAATTTAAAATCCTCAAATATGGTAAAATAGTGACTTTTTAACGTTATTCATGTAGTTTGATATTACGAAAATATATTCATTTTTACCAATATTTCGATACTATTTCATGTAGTATCACGATATCTGATTTGGCCTTCAAATCTCAGAATGTCGCATAATATTGCATTTTAAGCAAGTTTTCTTGCATTTTGTTTCGTACGAAAAATCATCGAATTTAACAATATTTTGACGTTTATCATCCCCTTTTCCTCTATGTGATTTAAACAAAATATCATCGAATTAGGCAATATTTTGCCGTTTTCCACGTTTTTGTGAATTTTCAGTTTATGGGTAATAATTCATTATATATACGATAAAAATGATGCAAACACATAATTGATTAGATAATAACTTTAAATACTTCATTTTCAATCAACTATTTGTTTCTCGTTAAAATACTGAGTAAGATATTGAAAAGGGGAGAAGTTCTGTTTTTATTGCATATATCGACGTTTCAGCCGGATTAGAGCGGTTTTACGTGTACATCTTCCATCGGTAATATAAACGGAAAATCATGAACATTTTAGTTAATTCTATTGAAAACACATTGGTTTTATCATTTGTATTGGAAACAACATTGTCATACGTCTTTTCTTGGATCTAAATAATACGAAACCTCGCTCTATGATTTGAAGTTAAAATCCTCAAATATGGTAAAATAGTGACTTTTTAACGTTATTCATGTAGTTTGATATTATGAAAATATATTCATTTTTACCAATATTTCGATACTATTTCATGTAGTATCACGATATCGGATTTGGCCTTCAAATCTCAGAATGTCGCATAATATTGCATTTTAAGCAAGTTTTCTTGCATTTTGTTTCGTACGAAAAATCATCGAATTTAACAATATTTTGACGTTTATCATCCCCTTTTCCTCTATGTGATTTAAACAAAATATCATCGAATTAGGCAATATTTTACCGTTTTCCACGTTTTTGTGATTTTTCAGTTTATGGGTAATAATTCATTTTATATACGATAAAAATGATGCAAACACATAATGGATTAGATAATACCCTTAAATACTTCATTTTCAATCAACTATTTGTTTCTCGTTAAAATACTGAGTAAGATATTGAAAAGGGGAGAAGTTCTGTTTTTATTGCATATATCGACGTTTCAGCCGGATTAGAGCGGTTTTACGTGTACATCTTCCATCGGTAATATAAACGGAAAATCATGAACATTTTAGTTAATTCTAATGAAAACACATTGGTTTTATCATTTGTATTGGAAACAACATTGTCATACGTCTTTTCTTGGATCTAAATAATACGAAACCTCGCTCTATGATTTGAAGTTAAAATCCTCAAATATGGTAAAATAGTGACTTTTTAACGTTATTCATGTAGTTTGATATTATGAAAATATATTCATTTTTACCAATATTTCGATACTATTTCATGTAGTATCACGATATCGGATTTGGCCTTCAAATCTCAGAATGTCGCATAATATTGCATTTTAAGCAAGTTTTCTTGCATTTTGTTTCGTACGAAAAATCATCGAATTTAACAATATTTTGACGTTTATCATCCCCTTTTCCTCTATGTGATTTAAACAAAATATCATCGAATTAGGCAATATTTTACCGTTTTCCACGTTTTTGTGATTTTTCAGTTTATGGGTAATAATTCATTTTATATACGATAAAAATGATGCAAACACATAATGGATTAGATAATAACCTTAAATACTTCATTTTCAATCAACTATTTGTTTCTCGTTAAAATACTGAGTAAGATATTGAAAAGGGGAGAAGTTCTGTTTTTATTGCATATATCGACGTTTCAGCCGGATTAGAGCGGTTTTACGTGTACATCTTCCATCGGTAATATAAACGGAAAATCATGAACATTTTAGTTAATTCTAATGAAAACACATTGGTTTTATCATTTGTATTGGAAACAACATTGTCATACGTCTTTTCTTGGATCTAAATAATACGAAACCTCGCTCTATGATTTGAAGTTAAAATCCTCAAATATGGTAAAATAGTGACTTTTTAACGTTATTCATGTAGTTTGATATTATGAAAATATATTCATTTTTACCAATATTTCGATACTATTTCATGTAGTATCACGATATCGGATTTGGCCTTCAAATCTCAGAATGTCGCATAATATTGCATTTTAAGCAAGTTTTCTTGCATTTTGTTTCGTACGAAAAATCATCGAATTTAACAATATTTTGACGTTTATCATCCCCTTTTCCTCTATGTGATTTAAACAAAATATCATCGAATTAGGCAATATTTTACCGTTTTCCACGTTTTTGTGATTTTTCAGTTTATGGGTAATAATTCATTTTATATACGATAAAAATGATGCAAACACATAATGGATTAGATAATAACCTTAAATACTTCATTTTCAATCAACTATTTGTTTCTCGTTAAAATACTGAGTAAGATATTGAAAAGGGGAGAAGTTCTGTTTTTATTGCATATATCGACGTTTCAGCCGGATTAGAGCGGTTTTACGTGTACATCTTCCATCGGTAATATAAACGGAAAATCATGAACATTTTAGTTAATTCTAATGAAAACACATTGGTTTTATCATTTGTATTGGAAACAACATTGTCATATGTCTTTTCTTGGATCTAAATAATACGAAACCTAGTTCTATGATTTGAATTTAAAATCCTCAAATATGGTAAAATAGTGACTTTTTAACGTTATTCATGTAGTTTGATATTACGAAAATATATTCATTTTTACCAATATTTCGATACTATTTAATGTAGTATCACGATATCTGATTTGGCCTTCAAATCTCAGAATGTCGCATAATATTGCATTTTAAGCAAGTTTTCTTGCATTTTGTTTCGTACGAAAAATCATCGAATTTAACAATATTTTGACGTTTATCATCCCCTTTTCCTCTATGTGATTTAAACAAAATATCATCGAATTAGGCAATATTTTACCGTTTTCCACGTTTTTGTGATTTTTCAGTTTATGGGTAATAATTCATTTTATATACGATAAAAATGATGCAAACACATAATGGATTAGATAATAACCTTAAATACTTCATTTTCAATCAACTATTTGTTTCTCGTTAAAATACTGAGTAAGATATTGAAAAGGGGAGAAGTTCTGTTTTTATTAAATATATCTACGTTTCAGCCGGATTAGAGCGGTTTTACGTGTACATCTTCCATCGGTAATATAAACGGAAAATCATGAACATTTTAGTTAATTCTAATGAAAACACATTGGTTTTATCATTTGTATTGGAAACAACATTGTCATATGTCTTTTCTTGGATCTAAATAATACGAAACCTAGTTCTATGATTTGAATTTAAAATCCTCAAATATGGTAAAATAGTGACTTTTAACGTTATTCATGTAGTTTGATATTACGAAAATATATTCATTTTTACCAATATTTCGATACTATTTCATGTAGTATCAGGATATCTGATTTGGCCTTCAAATCTCAGAATGTCGCATAATATTGCATTTTAATCAAGTTTTCTTGCATTTTGTTTCGTACGAAAAATCATCGAATTTAACAATATTTTGACGTTTATCATCCCCTTTTCCTCTATGTGATTTAAACAAAATATCATCGAATTAGGCAATATTTTGCCGTTTTCCACGTTTTTGTGAATTTTCAGTTTATGGGTAATAATTCATTATATATACGATAAAAATGATGCAAACACATAATTGATTAGATAATAACCTTAAATACTTCATTTTCAATCAACCATTTGTTTCTCGTTAAAATACTGAGTAAGATATTGAAAAGGGGAGAAGTTCTGTTTTTATTGCATATATCGACGTTTCAGCCGGATTAGAGCGGTTTTACTTGTACATCTTCCATCGGTAATATAAACGGAAAATCATGAACATTTTAGTTAATTCTAATGAAAACACATTGATTTTATCATTTGTATTGGAAACAACATTGTCATATGTCTTTTCTTGGATCTAAATAATACGAAACCTCGCTCTATGATTTGAAGTTAAAATCCTCAAATATGGTAAAATAGTGACTTTTTAACGTTATTCATGTAGTTTGATATTACGAAAATATATTCATTTTTTACCAATATTTCGATACTATTTCATGTAGGGTTCACGATGTCTGATTTGGCCTTCAAATCTCAGAATGTCGCATAATATTGCATTTTAAGCAAGTTTTCTTGCATTTTGTTTCGTACGAAAAATCATCGAATTTAGCAATATTTTGACGTTTATCATCCCCTTTTTTCTATGTGATTTAAACAAAATATCATCGAATTAGGCAATATTTTACCGTTTTCCACGTTTTTGTGAATTTTCAGTTTATGGGTAATAACTCA
Organism: Procambarus clarkii; assembly: GCF_040958095.1. NCBI lineage: Eukaryota > Metazoa > Arthropoda > Malacostraca > Decapoda > Cambaridae > Procambarus > Procambarus clarkii. Next base: position 2,128,733 of record NW_027189151.1, on the reverse strand, counting down.
TTATATATACGATAACAATGATGCAAACACATAATTGATTAGATAATAACCTTAAATACTTCATTTTCAATCAACTATTTGTTTCTCGTTAAAATACTGAGTAAGATATTGAAAAGGGGAGAAGTTCTGTTTTTATTGCATATATCGACGTTTCAGCCGGATTAGAGCGGTTTTACGTGTACATCTTCCATCGGTAATATAAACGGAAAATCATGAACATTTTAGTTAATTCTAATGAAAACACATTGGTTTTATCATTTGTATTGGAAACAACATTGTCATATGTCTTTTCTTGGATCTAAATAATACGAAACCTAGTTCTATGATTTGAAGTTAAAATCCTCAAATATGGTAAAATAGTGACTTTTTAACGTTATTCATGTAGTTTGATATTACGAAAATATATTCATTTTTACCAATATTTCGATACTATTTCATGTAGTAACACGATATCCGATTTGGCCTTCAAATCTCAGAATGTCGCATAATATTGCATTTTAAGCAAGTTTTCTTGCATTTTGTTTCGTACGAAAAATCATCGAATTTAACAATATTTTGACGTTTATCATCCCCTTTTCCTCTATGTGATTTAAACAAAATATCATCGAATTAGGCAATATTTTGCCGTTTTCCACGTTTTTGTGAATTTTCAGTTTATGGGTAATAATTCATTATATATACGATAAAAATGATGCAAACACATAATTGATTAGATAATAACCTTAAATACTTCATTTTCAATCAACCATTTGTTTCTCGTTAAAATACTGAGTAAGATATTGAAAAGGGGAGAAGTTCTGTTTTTATTGCATATATCGACGTTTCAGCCGGATTAGAGCGGTTTTACGTGTACATCTTCCATCGGTAATATAAACGGAAAATCATGAACATTTTAGTTAATTCTAATGAAAACACATTGGTTTTATCATTTGTATTGGAAACAACATTGTCATATGTCTTTTCTTGGATCTAAATAATACGAAACCTCGCTCTATGATTTGAAGTTAAAATCCTCAAATATGGTGAAATAGTGACTTTTTAACGTTATTCATGTAGTTTGATATTACGAAAATATATTCATTTTTACCAATATTTCGATACTATTTCATGTAGGGATCACGATATCTGATTTGGCCTTCAAATCTCAGAATGTCGCATAATATTGCATTTTAAGCAAGTTTTCTTGCATTTTGTTTCGTACGAAAAATCATCGAATTTAACAATATTTTGACGTTTATCATCCCCTTTTCCTCTATGTGATTTAAACAAAATATCATCGAATTAGGCAATAATTTGCCGTTTTCCACGTTTTTGTGAATTTTCAGTTTATGGGTAATAATTCATTATATATACGATAAAAATTATGCAAACACATAATTGATTAGATAATAACCTTAAATACTTCATTTTCAATCAACTATTTGTTTCTCGTTAAAATACTGAGTAAGATATTGAAAAGGGGAGAAGTTCTGTTTTTATTGCATATATCGACGTTTCAGCCGGATCAGAGCGGTTTTACGTGTACATCTTCCATCGGTAATATGAACGGAAAATCATGAACATTTTAGTTAATTCTAATGAAAACACATTGGTTTTATCATTTGTATTGAAAACAACATTGTCATATGTCTTTTCTTGGATCTAAATAATACGAAACCTCGCTCTATGATTTGAAGTTAAAATCCTCAAATATGGTATAATAGTGACTTTTTAACGTTATTCATGTAGTTTGATATTACGAAAATATATTCATTTTTACCAATATTTCGATACTATTTCATGTAGGGATCACGATATCTGATTTGGCCTTCAAATCTCAGAATGTCGCATAATATTGCCTTTTAAGCAAGTTTTCTTGCATTTTGTTTCGTACGAAAAATCATCGAATTTAGCAATATTTTAACGTTTATCATCCCCTTTTTTTCTATGTGATTTCAACAAAATATCATCGAATTAGGCAATATTTTACCGTTTTCCACGTTTTTGTGAATTTTCAGTTTATGGGTAATAATTCATTATATATACGATAAAAATGATGCAAACACATAATTGGTTAGATAATAACCTTAAATACTTCATTTTCAATCAACTATTTGTTTCTCGTTAAAATACTGAGTAAGATATTGAAAAGGGGAGAAGTTCTGTTTTTATTGCATATATCGACGTTTCAGCCGGATCAGAGCGGTTTTACGTGTACATCTTCCATCGGTAATATAAACGGAAAATCATAAACATTTTAGTTAATTCTAATGAAAACACATTGGTTTTATCATTTGTATTGAAAACAACATTGTCATATGTCTTTTCTTGGATCTAAATAATAATACGAAACCTCGCTCTATGATTTGAAGTTAAAATCCTCAAATATGGTAAAATAGTGGCTTTTTAACGTTATTCATGTAGTTTGATATTACGAAAATATATTCATTTTTACCAATATTTCGATACTATTTCATGTAGGGATCACGATATCTGATTTGGCCTTCAAATCTCAGAATGTCGCATAATATTGCATTTTAAGCAAGTTTTCTTGCATTTTGTTTCGTACGAAAAATCATCGAATTTAGCAATATTTTAACGTTTATCATCCCCTTTTTTCTATGTGATTTCAACAAAATATCATCGAATTAGGCAATATTTTACCGTTTTCCACGTTTTTGTGAATTTTCAGTTTATGGGTAATAATTCATTATATATACGATAAAAATGATGCAAACACACAATTGATTAGATAATAACCTTAAATACTTCTTTTTCAATCAACTATTTGTTTCTCGTTAAAATACTGAGTAAGATATTGAAAAGGGGAGAAGTTCTGTTTTTATTGCATATATTGACGTTTCAGCCGGATTAGAGCGGTTTTACGTGTACATCTTCCATCGGTAATATAAACGGAAAATCATGAACATTTTAGTTAATTCTAATGAAAACACATTGGTTTTATCATTTGTATTGGAAACAACATTGTCATGTCTTTTCTTGGATCTAAATAATACGAAACCTCGTTCTATGATTTGAAGTTAAAATCCTCAAATATGGTAAAATAGTGACTTTTTAACGTTATTCATGTAGTTTGATATTACGAAAATATATTCATTTTTACCAATATTTCGATACTATTTCATGTAGGGATCACGATATCTGATTTGGCCTTCAAATCTCAGAATGTCGCATAATATTGCATTTTAAGCAAGTTTTCTTGCATTTTGTTTCGTACGAAAAATCATCGAATTTAGCAATATTTTAACGTTTATCATGCCCTTTTTTTCTGTGTGATTTCAACAAAATATCATCGAATTAGGCAATATTTTACCGTTTTCCAACGTTTTTGTGAATTTTCAGTTTATGGGTAATAATTCATTATATATACGATAAAAATGATGCAAACACACAATTGATTAGATAATAACCTTAAATACTTCTTTTTCAATCAACTATTTGTTTCTCGTTAAAATACTGAGTAAGATATTGAAAAGGGGAGAAGTTCTGTTTTTATTGCATATATTGACGTTTCAGCCGGATTAGAGCGGTTTTACGTGTACATCTTCCATCGGTAATATAAACGGAAAATCATGAACATTTTAGTTAATTCTAATGAAAACACATTGGTTTTATCATTTGTATTGGAAACAACATTGTCATGTCTTTTCTTGGATCTAAATAATACGAAACCTCGCTCTATGATTTGAAGTTAAAATCCTCAAATATGGTAAAATAGTGACTTTTTAACGTTATTCATGTAGTTTGATATTACGAAAATATATTCATTTTTACCAATATTTCGATACTATTTCATGTAGTATCACGATATCGGATTTGGCCTTCAAATCTCAGAATGTCGCATAATATTGCATTTTAAGCAAGTTTTCTTGCATTTTGTTTCGTACGAAAAATCATCGAATTTAGCAATATTTTAACGTTTATCATGCCCTTTTTTTCTGTGTGATTTAAACAAAATATCATCGAATTAGGCAATATTTTACCGTTTTCCAACGTTTTTGTGAATTTTCAGTTTATGGGTAATAATTCATTATATATACGATAAAAATGATGCAAACACATAATTGATTAGATAATAACCTTAAATACTTCATTTTCAATCAACTATTTGTTTCTCGTTAAAATACTGAGTAAGATATTGAAAAGGGGAGAAGTTCTGTTTTTTTGCATATATGGACGTTTCAGCCGGATTAGAGCGGTTTTACGTATATATCTTCCATCGGTAATATAAACGGAAAATCATGAACATTTTAGTTAATTCTAATGAAAACACATTGGTTTTATCATTTGTATTGGAAACAACATTGTCATACGTCTTTTCTTGGATCTAAATAATACGAAACCTCGCTCTATGATTTGAAGTTAAAATCCTCAAATATGGTAAAATAGTGACTTTTTAACGTTATTCATGTAGTTTGATATTACGAAAATATATTCATTTTTACCAATATTTCGATACTATTTCATGTATCACGATATCTGATTTGGCCTTCAAATCTCAGAATGTCGCATAATATTGCCTTTTAAGCAAGTTTTCTTGCATTTTGTTTCGTACGAAAAATCATCGAATTTAGCAATATTTTAACGTTTATCATCCCCTTTTCCTCTATGTGATTTAAACAAAATATCATCGAATTAGGCAATATTTTACCGTTTTCCACGTTTTTGTGATTTTTCAGTTTATGGGTAATAATTCATTATATATACGATTAAAATGATGCAAACACATAATGGATTAGATAATAACCTTAAATACTTCATTTTCAATCAACTATTTGTTTCTCGTTAAAATACTGAGTAAGATATTGAAAAGGGGAGAAGTTCTGTTTTTATTGCATATATGGACGTTTCAGCCGGATTAGAGCGGTTTTACGTGTACATCTTCCATCGGTAATATAAACGGAAAATCATGAACATTTTAGTTAATTCTAATGAAAACACATTGGTTTTATCATTTGTATTGGAAACAACATTGTCATATGTCTTTTCTTGGATCTAAATAATACGAAACCTAGTTCTATGATTTAAAATTAAAATCCTCAAATATGGTAAAATAGTGACTTTTTAACGTTATTCATGTAGTTTGATATTACGAAAATATATTCATTTTTACCAATATTTCGATACTATTTCATGTAGTATCACGATATCTGATTTGGCCTTCAAATCTCAGAATGTCGCATAATATTGCATTTTAAGCAAGTTTTCTTGCATTTTGTTTCGTACGAAAAATCATCGAATTTAACAATATTTTGACGTTTATCATCCCCTTTTCCTCTATGTGATTTAAACAAAATATCATCGAATTAGGCAATATTTTACCGTTTTCCACGTTTTTGTGATTTTTCAGTTTATGGGTAATAATTCATTATATATACGATAAAAATGATGCAAACACATAATGGATTAGATAATAACCTTAAATACTTCATTTTCAATCAACTATTTGTTTCTCGTTAAAATACTGAGTAAGATATTGAAAAGGGGAGAAGTTCTGTTTTTATTGCATATATCGACGTTTCAGCCGGATTAGAGCGGTTTTACGTTTACATCTTCCATCGTTAATATAAACGGAAAATCATGAACATTTTAGTTAATTCTAATGAAAACACATTGGTTTTATCATTTGTATTGGAAACAACATTGTCATACGTCTTTTCTTGGATCTAAATAATACGAAACCTCGCTCTATGATTTGAAGTTAAAATCCTCAAATATGGTAAAATAGTGACTTTTTAACGTTATTCATGTAGTTTGATATTATGAAAATATATTCATTTTTACCAAAATTTCGATACTATTTCATGTAGTATCACGATATCGGATTTGGCCTTCAAATATCAGAATGTCGCATAATATTGCATTTTAAGCAAGTTTTCTTGCATTTTGTTTCGTACGAAAAATCATCGAATTTAACAATATTTTGACGTTTATCATCCCCTTCCTTTTCCTCTATGTGATTTAAACAAAATATCATCGAATTAGGCAATATTTTACCGTTTTCCACGTTTTTGTGATTTTTCAGTTTATGGGTAATAATTCATTATATATACGATTTAAATGATGCAAACACATAATGGATTAGATAATAACCTTAAATACTTCATTTTCAATCAACTATTTGTTTCTCGTTAAAATACTGAGTAAGATATTGAAAAGGGGAGAAGTTCTGTTTTTATTGCATATATGGACGTTTCAGCCGGATTAGAGCGGTTTTACGTTTACATCTTCCATCGTTAATATAAACGGAAAATCATGAACATTTTAGTTAATTCTAATGAAAACACATTGGTTTTATCATTTGTATTGGAAACAACATTGTCATACGTCTTTTCTTGGATCTAAATAATACGAAACCTCGCTCTATGATTTGAAGTTAAAATCCTCATATATGGTAAAATAGTGACTTTTTAACGTTATTCATGTAGTTTGATATTATGAAAATATATTCATTTTTACCAATATTTCGATACTATTTCATGTAGTATCACGATATCTGATTTGGCCTTCAAATCTCAGAATGTCGCATAATATTGCATTTTAAGCTAGTTTTCTTGCATTTTGTTTCGTACGAAAAATCATCGAATTTAACAATATTTTGACGTTTATCATCCCCTTTTCCTCTATGTGATTTAAACAAAATATCATCGAATTAGGCAATATTTTACCGTTTTCCACGTTTTTGTGATTTTTCAGTTTATGGGTAATAATTCATTATATATATGATAAAAATGATGCAAACACATAATGGATTAGATAATAACCTTAAATACTTCATTTTCAATCAACTATTTGTTTCTCGTTAAAATACTGAGTAAGATATTGAAAAGGGGAGAAGTTCTGTTTTTATTGCATATATCGACGTTTCAGCCGGATTAGAGCGGTTTTACGTGTACATCTTCCATCGGTAATATAAACGGAAAATCATGAACATTTTAGTTAATTCTAATGAAAATACATTGGTTTTATCATTTGTATTGGAAACAACATTGTCATATGTCTTTTCTTGGATCTAAATAATACGAAACCTCGCTCTATGATTTGAAGTTAAAATCCTCAAATATGGTAAAATAGTGACTTTTTAACGTTATTCATGTAGTTTGATATTACGAAAATATATTCATTTTTACCAATATTTCGATACTATTTCATGTAGTATCACGATATCTGATTTGGCCTTCAAATCTCAGAATGTCGCATAATATTGCATTTTAAACAAGATTTCTTGCATTTTGTTTCGTACGAAAAATCATCGAATTTAACAATATTTTGACATTTATCATCCCCTTTTCCTCTATGTGATTTAAACAAAAATATCATCGAATTAGGCAATATTTTGCCGTTTTCCACGTTTTTGTGAATTTTCAGTTTATGTGTAATAATTCATTATATATACGATAAAAATGATGCAAACACATAATTGATTAGATAATAACCTTAAATACTTCATTTTCAATCAACTATTTGTTTCTCGTTAAAATACTGAGTAAGATATTGAAAAGGGGAGAAGTTCTGTTTTTATTGCATATATCGACGTTTCAGCCGGATTAGAGCGGTTTTACGTTTACATCTTCCATCGTTAATATAAACGGAAAATCATGAACATTTTAGTTAATTCTAATGAAAATACATTGGTTTTATCATTTGTATTGGAAACAACATTGTCATATGTCTTTTCTTGGATCTAAATAATACGAAACCTCGCTCTATGATTTGAAGTTAAAATCCTCAAATATGGTAAAATAGTGACTTTTTAACGTTATTCATGTAGTTTGATATTACGAAAATATATTCATTTTTACCAATATTTCGATACTATTTCATGTAGTATCACGATATCTGATTTGGCCTTCAAATCTCAGAATGTCGCATAATATTGCATTTTAAACAAGATTTCTTGCATTTTGTTTCGTACGAAAAATCATCGAATTTAACAATATTTTGACATTTATCATCCCCTTTTCCTCTATGTGATTTAAACAAAATATCATCGAATTAGGCAATATTTTGCCGTTTTCCACGTTTTTGTGAATTTTCAGTTTATGGGTAATAATTCATTATATATACGATAAAAATGATGCAAACACATAATTGATTAGATAATAACCTTAAATACTTCATTTTCAATCAACTATTTGTTTCTCGTTAAAATACTGAGTAAGATATTGAAAAGAGGAGAAGTTCTGTTTTTATTGCTTATATCGACGTTTCAGCCGGATTAGAGCGGTTTTACGTTTACATCTTCCATCGGTAATATAAACGGAAAATCATGAACATTTTAGTTAATTCTAATGAAAACACATTGGTTTTATCATTTGTATTGGAAACAACATTGTCATACGTCTTTTCTTGGATCTAAATAATACGAAACCTCGCTCTATGATTTGAAGTTAAAATCCTCAAATATGGTAAAATAGTGACTTTTTAACGTTATTCATGTAGTTTGATATTATGAAAATATATTCATTTTTACCAATATTTCGATACTATTTCATGTAGTATCACGATATCGGATTTGGCCTTCAAATATCAGAATGTCGCATAATATTGCATTTTAAGCAACTTTTCTTGCATTTTGTTTCGTACGAAAAATCATCGAATTTAACAATATTTTGACGTTTATCATCCCCTTTTCCTCTATGTGATTTAAACAAAATATCATCGAATTAGGCAATATTTTACCGTTTTCCACGTTTTTGTGATTTTTCAGTTTATGGGTAATAATTCATTATATATACGATTAAAATGATGCAAACACATAATGGATTAGATAATAACCTTAAATACTTCATTTTCAATCAACTATTTGTTTCTCGTTAAAATACTGAGTAAGATATTGAAAAGGGGAGAAGTTCTGTTTTTATTGCATATATCGACGTTTCAGCCGGATTAGAGCGGTTTTACGTGTACATCTTCCATCGGTAATATAAACGGAAAATCATGAACATTTTAGTTAATTCTAATGAAAACACATTGGTTTTATCATTTGTATTGGAAACAACATTGTCATGTCTTTTCTTGGATCTAAATAATACGAAACCTCGTTCTATGATTTGAAGTTAAAATCCTCAAATATGGTAAAATAGTGACTTTTTTCACGTTTTTCATGTAGTTTGATATTACGTAAATATATTAATTTTTACCAATATTTCGATACTATTTCATGTTGTATCACGATGTGACTTAGCTTTCAAATCTCAGAATTTCGCATAATATTGCATTTTAAGCAAGTTTTCTTGCATTTTGTTTCGTACGAAAAATCATCGAATTTAGCAATATTTTGACGTTTATCATCCCCTTTTCCTTTATGTGATTTAAACAAAATATCATCGAATTAGGCAATATTTTGCCGTTTTTCCACGTTTTTGTGAATTTTCAGTTTATAGGTATTAATTCATTATATATAACTGTTTTTATTGCATATATCGACGTTTCAGCCGGATTAGAGCGGTTTTACGTGTACATCTTACATCGGTAATATAAACGGAAAATCATGAACATTTTAGTTAATTCTAATGAAAACACATTGGTTTTATCATTTGTATTGGAAACAACATTGTCATATGTCTTTTCTTGGATCTAAATAATACGAAACCTCGCTCTATGATTTGAAGTTAAATCCTCAAATATGGTATAATAGTGACTTTTTAACGTTATTCATGTAGTTTGATATTACGAAAATATATTCATTTTTACTAATATTTCGATACTATTTCATGTAGTATCACGATATCAGATTTGGCCTTCAAATCTCAGAATGTCGCATAATATTGTATTTTAAGCAAGTTTTCTTGCATTTTGTTTCGTACGAAAAATCATCGAATTTAACAATATTTTGACGTTTATCATCCCCTTTTCCTCTATGTGATTTAAACAAAATATCATCGAATTAGGCAATATTTTGCCCTTTTCCACGTTTTTGTGAATTTTCAGTTTATGGGTAATAATTCATTATATATACGATAAAAGTGATGCAAACACTTAATTGGTTAGATAATAACCTTAAATACTTCATTTTCAATCAACTATTTGTTTCTCGTTAAAATACTGAGTAAGATATTGAAAAGGGGAGAAGTTCTGTTTTTATTGCATATATCGACGTTTCAGCCGGATCAGAGCGGTTTTACGTGTACATCTTCCATCGGTAATATAAACGGAAAATCATGAACATTTTAGTTAATTCTAATGAAAACACATGGGTTTTATCATTTGTATTGGAAACAACATTGTCATATGTCTTTTCTTGGATCTAAATAATACGAAACCTCGTTCTATGATTTGAAGTTAAAATCCTCAAATATGGTAAAATAGTGACTTTTTAACGTTATTCATGTAGTTTGATATTACGAAAATATATTCATTTTTACCAATATTTCGATACTATTTCATGTAGTATCACAATATCTGATTTGGCCTTCAAATCTCTGAATGTCGCATAATATTGCATTTTAAGCAAGTTTTCTTGCATTTTGTTTCGTACGAAAAATCATCGAATTTAACAATATTTTGACGTTTATCATCCCCTTTTCCTCTATGTGATTTAAACAAAATATCATCGAATTAGGCAATATTTTGCCGTTTTCAACGTTTTTGTGAATTTTCAGTTTATGGGTAATAATTCATTATATATACGATAAAAATTATGCAAACACATAATTGATTAGATAATAACCTTAAATACTTCATTTTCAATCAACTATTTGTTTCTCGTTAAAATACTGAGTAAGATATTCAAAAGGGGAGAAGTTCTGTTTTTATTGCATATATCGACGTTTCAGCCGGATTAGAGCGGTTTTACGTGTACATCTTCCATCGGTAATATAAACGGAAAATCATGAACATTTTAGTTAATTCTAATGAAAGACATTGGTTTTATCATTTGTATTGGAAACAACATCATATGTCTTCAACATCATATGAAAAGACATGTCACATGTCTTTTCTTGGATCTAAATAATACGAAACCTCGTTCTATGATTTGAAGTTAAAATCCTCAAATATGGTAAAATAGTGACTTTTTTCACGTTTTTCATGTAGTTTGATATTACGTAAATATATTAATTTTTACCAATATTTCGATACTATTTCATGTTGTATCACGATGTGACTTAGCTTTCAAATCTCAGAATTTCGCATAATATTGCATTTTAAGCAAGTTTTCTTGCATTTTGTTTCGTACGAAAAATCATCGAATTTAGCAATATTTTGACGTTTATCATCCCCTTTTCCTTTATGTGATTTAAACAAAATATCATCGAATTAGGCAATATTTTGCTGTTTTTCCACGTTTTTGTGAATTTTCAGTTTATGGGTATTAATTCATTATATATAACTGTTTTTATTGCATATATCGACGTTTCAGCCGGATTAGAGCGGTTTTACGTGTACATCTTACATCGGTAATATAAACGGAAAATCATGAACATTTTAGTTAATTCTAATGAAAACACATTGGTTTTATCATTTGTATTGGAAACAACATTGTCATATGTCTTTTCTTGGATCTAAATAATACGAAACCTCGCTCTATGATTTGAAGTTAAAATCCTCAAATATGGTATAATAGTGACTTCTTAACGTTATTCATGTAGTTTGATATTACGAAAATATATTCATTTTTACTAATATTTCGATACTATTTCATGTAGTATCACGATATCTGATTTGGCCTTCAAATCTCAGAATGTCGCATAATATTGTATTTTAAGCAAGTTTTCTTGCATTTTGTTTCGTACGAAAAATCATCGAATTTAACAATATTTTGACGTTTATCATCCCCTTTTCCTCTATGTGATTTAAACAAAATATCATCGAATTAGGCAATATTTTGCCGTTTTCCACGTTTTTGTGAATTTTCAGTTTATGGGTAATAATTCATTATATATACGATAAAAGTGATGCAAACACATAATTGGTTAGATAATAACCTTAAATACTTCATTTTCAATCAACTATTTGTTTCTCGTTAAAATACTGAGTAAGATATTGAAAAGGGGAGAAGTTCTGTTTTTATTGCATATATCGACGTTTCAGCCGGATCAGAGCGGTTTTACGTGTACATCTTCCATCGGTAATATAAACGGAAAATCATGAACATTTTAGTTAATTCTAATGAAAACACATGGGTTTTATCATTTGTATTGGAAACAACATTGTCATATGTCTTTTCTTGGATCTAAATAATACGAAACCTCGTTCTATGATTTGAAGTTAAAATCCTCAAATATGGTAAAATAGTAACTTTTTAACGTTATTCATGTAGTTTGATATTACGAAAATATATTCATTTTTACCAATATTTCGATACTATTTCATGTAGTATCACAATATCTGATTTGGCCTTCAAATCTCAGAATGTCGCATAATATTGCATTTTAAGCAAGTTTTCTTGCATTTTGTTTCGTACGAAAAATCATCGAATTTAACAATATTTTGACGTTTATCATCCCCTTTTCCTCTATGTGATTTAAACAAAATATCATCGAATTAGGCAATATTTTGCCGTTTTCCACGTTTTTGTGAATTTTCAGTTTATGGGTAATAATTCATTATATATACGATAAAAATTATGCAAACACATAATTGATTAGATAATAACCTTAAATACTTCATTTTCAATCAACTATTTGTTTCTCGTTAAAATACTGAGTAAGATATTGAAAAGGGGAGAAGTTCTGTTTTTATTGCATATATCGACGTTTCAGCCGGATCAGAGCGGTTTTACGTGTACATCTTCCATCGGTAATATAAACGGAAATTCATGAACATTTTAGTTAATTCTAATGAAAACACATGGGTTTTATCATTTGTATTGGAAACAACATTGTCATATGTCTTTTCTTGGATCTAAATAATACGAAACCTCGTTCTATGATTTGAAGTTAAAATCCTCAAATATGGTAAAATAGTGACTTTTTAACGTTATTCATGTAGTTTGATATTACGAAAATATATTCATTTTTACCAATATTTCGATACTATTTCATGTAGTATCACAATATCTGATTTGGCCTTCAAATCTCAGAATGTCGCATAATATTGCATTTTAAGCAAGTTTTCTTGCATTTTGTTTCGTACGAAAAATCATCGAATTTAACAATATTTTGACGTTTATCATCCCCTTTTCCTCTATGTGATTTAAACAAAATATCATCGAATTAGGCAATATTTTGCCGTTTTCAACGTTTTTGTGAATTTTCAGTTTATGGGTAATAATTCATTATATATACGATAAAAATTATGCAAACACATAATTGATTAGATAATAACCTTAAATACTTCATTTTCAATCAACTATTTGTTTCTCGTTAAAATACTGAGTAAGATATTGAAAAGGGGAGAAGTTCTGTTTTTATTGCATATATCGACGTTTCAACCGGATTAGAGCGGTTTTACGTGTACATCTTCCATCGGTAATATAAACGGAAAATCATGAACATTTTAGTTAATTCTAATGAAAACACATTGGTTTTATCATTTGTATTGGAAACAACATTGTCATGTCTTTTCTTGGATCTAAATAATACGAAACCTCGTTCAATGATTTGAAGTTAAAATCCTCATATATGGTAAAATAGTGACTTTTTTAACGTTATTCATGTAGTTTGATATTACGAAAATATATTCATTTTTACCAATATTTCGATACTATTTCATGTAGTATCACGATATGTGATTTGGCCTTCAAATCTCAGAATGTCGTATAATACTGCATTTTAAGCAAGTTTTCTTGCATTTTGTTTCGTACGAAAAATCATCGAATTTAGCAATATTTTGACGTTTATCATCCCCCTTTTCCTCTATGTGATTTAAACAAAATATCATCGAATTAGGCAATATTTTGCCGTTTTTCACGTTTTTGTGAATTTTCAGTTTATTGTTATTAATTCATTAAATATAAGATAAAAATGATGCAAACACATAATTGATTAGAAATTAACCTTAAATACTTCTTTTTCAATCAAGCATTTGTTTCTCGTTAAAATACTGTGTAGGATATTGAAAAAGTGAGAAGTTCAGTTTTTATTGCATATATTGACGTTTCAGCCGGATTAGAACGATTTTACGTGTATATATTATATCGGCAATATAAACGGAAAATCAGGAATATTTTAGTTAATTCTAATGAAAGACATTGGTTTTATCATTTGTATTGGAAACAACATCATATGTCTTCAACATCATATGAAAAGACATGTCATATGTCTTTTCTTGGATCTAAATAATACGAAACCTCGTTCTATGATTTGAAGTTAAAATCCTCAAATATGGTAAAATAGTGACTTTTTTCACGTTTTTCATGTAGTTTGATATTACGTAAATATATTAATTTTTACCAATATTTCGATACTATTTCATGTTGTATCACGATGTGACTTAGCTTTCAAATCTCAGAATTTCGCATAATATTGCATTTTAAGCAAGTTTTCTTGCATTTTGTTTCGTACGAAAAATCATCGAATTTAGCAATATTTTGACGTTTATCATCCCCTTTTCCTTTATGTGATTTAAACAAAATATCATCGAATTAGGCAATATTTTGCCGTTTTTCCACGTTTTTGTGAATTTTCAGTTTATGGGTATTAATTCATTATATATAACTGTTTTTATTGCATATATCGACGTTTCAGCCGGATTAGAGCGGTTTTACGTGTACATCTTACATCGGTAATATAAACGGAAAATCATGAACATTTTAGTTAATTCTAATGAAATCACATTGGTTTTATCATTTGTATTGGAAACAACATTGTCATATGTCTTTTCTTGGATCTAAATAATACGAAACCTCGCTCTATGATTTGAAGTTAAAATCCTCAAATATGGTAAAATAGTGACTTTTTAACGTTATTCATGTTGTTTGATATTACGAAAACATATTCATTTTTACCAATATTTCGAAACTATTTCATGTAGGGATCACGATATCTGATTTGGCCTTCAAATCTCAGAATGTCGCATAATATTGCATTTTAAGCAAGTTTTCTTGCATTTTGTTTCGTACGAAAAATCATCGAATTTAGCAATATTTTAACGTTTATCATCCCCTTTTTTTCTATGTGATTTAAACAAAATATCATCGAATTAGGCAATATTTTACCGTTTTCCAACGTTTTTGTGAATTTTCAGTTTATGGGTAATAATTCATTATATATACGATAAAAATGATGCAAACACATAATTGATTAGATAATAACTTTAAATACTTCATTTTCAATCAACTATATGTTTCTCGTTAAAATACTGAGTAAGATATTGAAAAGGGGAGAAGTTCTGTTTTTATTGCATATATCGACGTTTCAGCCGGATTAGAGCGGTTTTACGTATATATCTTCCATCGGTAATATAAACGGAAAATCATGAACATTTTAGTTAATTCTAATGAAAACACATTGGTTTTATCATTTGTATTGGAAACAACATTGTCATATGTCTTTTCTTGGATCTAAATAATACGAAACCTCGCTCTATGATTTGAAGTTAAAATCCTCAAATATGGTATAATAGTGACTTTTTAACGTTATTCATGTAGTTTGATATTACGAAAATATATTCATTTTTACCAATATTTCGATACTATTTCATGTAGTATCACGATATCTGATTTGGCCTTCAAATCTCAGAATGTCGCATAATATTGCATTTTAAGCAAGTTTTCTTGCATTTTGTTTCGTACGAAAAATCATCGAATTTAACAATATTTTGACGTTTATCATCCCCTTTTCCTCTATGTGATTTAAACAAAATATCATCGAATTAGGCAATATTTTGCCGTTTTCCACGTTTTTGTGAATTTTCAGTTTATTCATTATATATACGATAAAAATGATGCAAACACATAATTGATTAGATAATAACCTTAAATACTTCATTTTCAATCAACTATTTGTTTCTCGTTAAAATACTGAGTAAGATATTGAAAAGGGGAGAAGTTCTGTTTTTATTGCATATATCGACGTTTCAGCCGGATTAGAGCGGTTTTACGTGTACATCTTCCATCGGTAATATAAACGGAAAATCATGAACATTTTAGTTAATTATAATGAAAACACATTGGTTTTATCATTTGTATTGGAAACAACGTTGTCATATGTCTTTTCTTGGATCTAAATAATACGAAACCTCGTTCTATGATTTGAAGTTAAAATCCTCAAATATGGTAAAATAGTGACTTTTTAACGTTATTCATGTAGTTTGATATTACCAAAATTTATTCATTTTTACCAATATTTCGATACTATTTCATGTAGTATCACGATATCTGATTTGGCCTTCAAATCTCAGAATGTCGCATAATATTGCATTTTAAGCAAGTTTTCTTGCATTTTGTTTCGTACGAAAAATCATCGAATTTAACAATATTTTGACGTTTATCATCCTTTTTTCTTCTATGTGATTTAAACAAAATATCATCGAATTAGGCAATATTTTGCCGTTTTCCACGTTTTTGTGAATTTTCAGTTTATGGGTAATAATTCATTATATATACGATAAAAATGATGCAAACACATAATTGATTAGATAATAACCTTAAATACTTCATTTTCAATATACTATTTGTTTCTCGTTAAAATACTGAGTACGATATTGAAAAGGGGAGAAGTTCTGTTTTTATTGCATATATCGACGTTTCAGCCGGATTAGAGCGGTTTTACGTGTACATCTTCCATCGGTAATATAAACGGAAAATCATAAACATTTTAGTTAATTCTAATGAAAACACATTGGTTTTATCATTTGTATTGAAAACAACATTGTCATATGTCTTTTCTTGGATCTAAATAATACGAAACCTCGCTCTATGATTTGAAGTTAAAATCCTCATTTATGGTAAAATAGTGACTTTTTAACGTTATTCATGTAGTTTGATATTACGAAAATATATTAATTTTTACCAATATTTCGATACTATTTCATGTAGGGATCACGATATCTGATTTGGCCTTCAAATCTCAGAATGTCGCATAATATTGCATTTTAAGCAAGTTTTCTTGCATTTTGTATCGTACGAAAAATCATCGAATTTAGCAATATTTTACCGTTTATCATCCCCTTTTTTTCTATGTGATTTAAACAAAATATCGAATTAGGCAATATTTTACCGTTTTCCAACGTTTTTGTGAATTTTCAGTTTATGGGTAATAATTCATTATATATACGATAAAAATGATGCAAACACATAATTGATTAGATATTAACCTTAAATACTTCATTTTCAATCAACTATTTGTTTCTCGTTAAAATACTGAGTAAGATATTGAAAAGGGGAGAAGTTCTGTTTTTATTGCATATATCGACGTTTCAGCTGGATTAGAGCGGTTTTACGTGTACATCTTCCATCGGTAATATAAACGGAAAATCATGAACATTTTAGTTAATTATAATGAAAACACATTGGTTTTATCATTTGTATTGGAAACAACGTTGTCATATGTCTTTTCTTGGATCTAAATAATACGAAACCTCGTTCTATGATTTGAAGTTAAAATCCTCAAATATGGTAAAATAGTGACTTTTTAACGTTATTCATGTAGTTTGATATAACCAAAATTTATTCATTTTTACCAATATTTCGATACTATTTCATGTAGTATCACGATATCTGATTTGGCCTTCAAATCTCAGAATGTCGCATAATATTGCATTTTAAGCAAGTTTTCTTGCAATTTGTTTCGTACGAAAAATCATCGAATTTAACAATATTTTGACGTTTATCATCCTTTTTTCTTCTATGTGATTTAAACAAAATATCATCGAATTAGGCAATATTTTGCCGTTTTCCACGTTTTTGTGAATTTTCAGTTTATGGGTAATAATTCATTATATATACGATAAAAATGATGCAAACACATAATTGATTAGATAATAACCTTAAATACTTCATTTTCAATCAACTATTTGTTTCTCGTTAAAATACTGAGTACGATATTGAAAAGGGGAGAAGTTCTGTTTTTATTGCATATATCGACGTTTCAGCCGGATTAGAGCGGTTTTACGTGTACATCTTCCATCGGTAATATAAACGGAAAATCATAAACATTTTAGTTAATTCTAATGAAAACACATTGGTTTTATCATTTGTATTGAAAACAACATTGTCATATGTCTTTTCTTGGATCTAAATAATACGAAACCTCGCTATATGATTTGAAGTTAAAATCCTCAAATATGGTAAAATAGTGACTTTTTAACGTTATTCATGTAGTTTGATATTACGAAAATATATTCATTTTTACCAATATTTCGATACTATTTCATGTAGGGATCACGATATCTGATTTGGCCTTCAAATCTCAGAATGTCGCATAATATTGCATTTTAAGTAAGTTTTCTTGCATTTTGTATCGTACGAAAAATCATCGAATTTAGCAATATTTTACCGTTTATCATCCCCTTTTTTTCTATGTCATTTAAACAAAATATCATCGAATTAGGCAATATTTTACCGTTTTCCAACGTTTTTGTGAATTTTCAGTTTATGGGTAATATAATTTATAATTTATATAATTTATATAAATTTATAATTAAATATAATATTATATATATAAATATATATATTAAATATAAAATTAAATATAATATTAAATATAATTAAATATAAAGGAATATAATTTATTCATTATATATACGATAAAAATGATGCAAACACATAATTGATTAGATATTAACCTTAAATACTTCATTTTCAATCAACTATTTGTTCTCGTTAAAATACTGAGTAAGATATTGAAAAGGGGAGAAGTTCTGTTTTTATTGCATATATCGACGTTTCAGCCGGATTAGAGCGGTTTTACGTGTACATCATCCATCGGTAATATAAACGGAAAATCATGAACATTTTAGTTATTTCTAATGAAAACACATTGGTTTTATCATTTGTATTGGAAACAACATTGTCATGTCTTTTCTTGGATCTAAATAATACGAAACCTCGTTCTATGATTTGAAGGTAAAATCCTCAAATATGGTAAAATAGTGACTTTTTAACGTTATTCATGTAGTTTGATATTACGAAAATATATTCATTTTTACCAATATTTCGATACTATTTCATGTAGTATCACGATATGTGACTTGGCCTTCAAATCTCAGAATGTCGCATAATATTGCATTTTAAGCAAGTTTTCTTGCATTTTGTTTCGTACGAAAAATCATGGAATTTAGCAATATTTTGACGTTTATCATCCCCCTTTTCATCTGTGTGATATAAACAAAATATCATCGAATTAGGCAATATTTTGCCGTTTTTCACGTTTTTGTGAATTTTCAGTTTATTATTATTAATTCATTAAATATACGATAAAAATGATGCAAACACATAATTGATTAGAAATTAACCTTAAATACTTCTTTTTCAATCAACCATTTGTTTCTCGTTAAAATACTGTGTAGGATATTGAAAAAGTGAGAAGTTCAGTTTTTATTGCATATATTGACGTTTCAGCCGGATTAGAACGGTTTTACGTGTATATATTCAATCGGTAATATAAACGGAAAATCAGGAATATTTTAGTTAATTCTAATGAAAGACATTGGTTTTATCATTTGTATTGGAAACAACATCATGTCTTCAACATCATATGAAAAGACATGTCATATGTCTTTTCTTGGATCTAAATAATACGAAACCTCGCTCTATGATTTGAAGTTAAAATCCTCAAATATGGTAAAATAGTGACTTTTTTCACGAAACCTCGCTCTATGATTTGAAGTTAAAATCCTCAAATATGGTATAATAGTGACTTTTTAACGTTATTCATGTAGTTTGATATTACGAAAATATATTCATTTTTACCAATATTTCGATACTATTTCATGTAGTATCACGATATCGGATTTGGCTTTCAAATCTCAGAATGTCGCATAATATTGTATTTTAAGCAAGTTTTCTTGCATTTTGTTTCGTACGAAAAATCATCGAATTTAACAATATTTTGACGTTTATCATCCTTTTTTCTTCTATGTGATTTAAACAAAATATCATCGAATTAGGCAATATTTTGCCGTTTTCCACGTTTTTGTGAATTTTCAGTTTATGGGTAATAATTCATTATATATACGATAAAAATGATGCAAACACATAATTGATTAGATAATAACCTTAAATACTTCATTTTCAATATACTATTTGTTTCTCGTTAAAATACTGAGTACGATATTGAAAAGGGGAGAAGTTCTGTTTTTATTGCATATATCGACGTTTCAGCCGGATTAGAGCGGTTTTACGTGTACATCTTCCATCGGTAATATAAACGGAAAATCATAAACATTTTAGTTAATTCTAATGAAAACACATTGGTTTTATCATTTGTATTGAAAACAACATTGTCATATGTCTTTTCTTGGATCTAAATAATACGAAACCTCGCTCTATGATTTGAAGTTAAAATCCTCATTTATGGTAAAATAGTGACTTTTTAACGTTATTCATGTAGTTTGATATTACGAAAATATATTAATTTTTACCAATATTTCGATACTATTTCATGTAGGGATCACGATATCTGATTTGGCCTTCAAATCTCAGAATGTCGCATAATATTGCATTTTAAGCAAGTTTTCTTGCATTTTGTATCGTACGAAAAATCATCGAATTTAGCAATATTTTACCGTTTATCATCCCCTTTTTTTCTATGTGATTTAAACAAAATATCATCGAATTAGGCAATATTTTACCGTTTTCCAACGTTTTTGTGAATTTTCAGTTTATGGGTAATAATTCATTATATATACGATAAAAATGATGCAAACACATAATTGATTAGATAATAACCTTAAATACTTCATTTTCAATCAACTATTTGTTTCTCGTTAAAATACTGAGTAAGATATTGAAAAGGGGAGAAGTTCTGTTTTTATTGCATATATCGACGTTTCAGCCGGATTAGAGCGGTTTTACGTGTACATGTTCCATCGGTAATATAAACGGAAAATCATGAACATTTTAGTTAATTCTAATGAAAACACATTGGTTTTATCATTTGTATTGGAAACAACATTGTCATGTCTTTTCTTGGATCTAAATAATACGAAACCTCGTTCTATGATTTGAAGTTAAAATCCTCAAATATGGTAAAATAGTGACTTTTTAACGTTATTCATGTAGTTTGATATTACGAAAATATATTCATTTTTACCAATATATCGATACTATTTCATGTAGTATCACGATATGTGATTTGGCCTTCAAATCTCAGAATGTCGCATAATATTGCATTTTAAGCAAGTTTTCTTGCATTTTGTTTCGTACGAAAAATCATCGAATTTAACAATATTTTGACGTTTATCATCCCCTTTTCCTCTATGTGATTTAAACAAAATATCATCGAATTAGGCAATATTTTGCCGTTTTCCACGTTTTTGTGAATTTTCAGTTTATGGGTAATAATTCATTATATATACGATAAAAATGATGCAAACACATAATTGGTTAGATAATAACCTTAAATACTTCATTTTCAATCAACTATTTGTTTCTCGTTAAAATACTGAGTAAGATATTGAAAAGGGGAGAAGTTCTGTTTTTATTGCATATATCGACGTTTCAGCCGGATCAGAGCGGTTTTACGTGTACATCTTCCATCGGTAATATAAACGGAAAATCATAAACATTTTAGTTAATTCTAATGAAAACACATTGGTTTTATCATTTGTATTGAAAACAACATTGTCATATGTCTTTTCTTGGATCTAAATAATAATACGAAACCTCGCTCTATGATTTGAAGTTAAAATCCTCAAATATGGTAAAATAGTGGCTTTTTAACGTTATTCATGTAGTTTGATATTACGAAAATATATTCATTTTTACCAATATTTCGATACTATTTCATGTAGGGATCACGATATCTGATTTGGCCTTCAAATCTCAGAATGTCGCATAATATTGCATTTTAAGCAAGTTTTCTTGCATTTTGTTTCGTACGAAAAATCATCGAATTTAGCAATATTTTAACGTTTATCATCCCCTTTTTTCTATGTGATTTCAACAAAATATCATCGAATTAGGCAATATTTTACCGTTTTCCACGTTTTTGTGAATTTTCAGTTTATGGGTAATAATTCATTATATATACGATAAAAATGATGCAAACACACAATTGATTAGATAATAACCTTAAATACTTCATTTTCAATCAACTATTTGTTTCTCGTTAAAATACTGAGTAAGATATTGAAAAGGGGAGAAGTTCTGTTTTTATTGCATATATCGACGTTTCAGCCGGATTAGAGCGGTTTTACGTGTACATCTTCCATCGGTAATATAAACGGAAAATCATGAACATTTTAGTTAATTCTAATGAAAACACATTGGTTTTATCATTTGTATTGGAAACCACATTGTCATGTCTTTTCTTGGATCTAAATAATACGAAACCTCGTTCTATGATTTGAAGTTAAAATCCTCAAATATGGTAAAATAGTGACTTTTTAACGTTATTCATGTAGTTTGATATTACGAAAATATATTCATTTTTACCAATATATCGATACTATTTCATGTAGTATCACGATATGTGATTTGGCCTTCAAATCTCAGAATGTCGCATAATATTGCATTTTAAGCAAGTTTTCTTGCATTTTGTTTCGTACGAAAAATCATCGAATTTAGCAATATTTTAACGTTTATCATGCCCTTTTTTTCTGTGTGATTTAAACAAAATATCATCGAATTAGGCAATATTTTACCGTTTTCCAACGTTTTTGTGAATTTTCAGTTTATGGGTAATAATTCATTACATATACGATAAAAATGATGCAAACACATAATTGATTAGATAATAACCTTAAATACTTCATTTTCAATCAACTATTTGTTTCTCGTTAAAATACTGAGTAAGATATTGAAAAGGGGAGAAGTTCTGTTTTTATTGCATATATCGACGTTTCAGCCGGATCAGAGCGGTTTTACGTGTACATCTTCCATCGGTAATATAAACGGAAAATCATAAACATTTTAGTTAATTCTAATGAAAACACATTGGTTTTATCATTTGTATTGAAAACAACATTGTCATATGTCTTTTCTTGGATCTAAATAATACGAAACCTCGCTCTATGATTTGAAGTTAAAATCCTCAAATATGGTATAATAGTGACTTTTTAACGTTATTCATGTAGTTTGATATTACGAAAATATATTCATTTTTACCAATATTTCGATACTATTTCATGTAGTATCACGATATCGGATTTGGCCTTCAAATCTCAGAATGTCGCATAATATTGTATTTTAAGCAAGTTTTCTTGCATTTTGTTTCGTACGAAAAATCATCGAATTTAACAATATTTTGACGTTTATCATCCCCTTTTCCTCTATGTGATTTAAACAAAATATCATCGAATTAGGCAATATTTTGCCGTTTTCCACGTTTTTGTGAATTTTCAGTTTATGGGTAATAATTCATTATATATACGATAAAAATGATGCAAACACATAATTGGTTAGATAATAACCTTAAATACTTCATTTTCAATCAACTATTTGTTTCTCGTTAAAATACTGAGTAAGATATTGAAAAGGGGAGAAGTTCTGTTTTTATTGCATATATCGACGTTTCAGCCGGATTAGAGCGGTTTTTCGTGTACATCGTCCATCGGTAATATAAACGGAAAATCATGAACATTTTAGTTAATTCTAATGAAAACACATTGGTTTTATCATTTGTATTTGAAACAACATTGTCATATGTCTTTTCTTGGATCTAAATAATACGAAACCTTGCTCTATGATTTGAAGTTAAAATCCTCAAATATGGTATAATAGTGACTTTTTAACGTTATTCATGTAGTTTGATATTACGAAAATATATTCATTTTTACCAATATTTCGATACTATTTCATGTAGTATCACGATATCTGATTTGGCCTTTAAATCTCAGAATGTCGCATAATATTGCATTTTAAGCAAGTTTTCTTGCATTTTGTTTCGTACGAAAAATCATCGAATTTAACAATATTTTGACGTTTATCATCCCCTTTTCCTCTAAGTGATTTAAACAAAATATCATCGAATTAGGCAATATTTTGCCGTTTTCCACGTTTTTGTGAATTTTCAATTTATGGGTAATAATTCATTATATATACGATAAAAATGATGCAAACACATAATTGATTAGATAATAACCTTAAATACTTCATTTTCAATCAACTATTTGTTTCTCGTTAAAATACTGAGTAAGATATTGAAAAGGGGAGAAGTTCTGTTTTTATTGCATATATCGACGTTTCAGCCGGATCAGAGCTGTTTTACGTGTACATCTTCCATCGGTAATATAAACGCAAAATCATAAACATTTTAGTTAATTCTAATGAAAACACATTGGTTTTATCATTTGTATTGAAAACAACATTGTCATATGTCTTTTCTTGGATCTAAATAATACGAAACCTCGTTCTATGATTTGAAGTTAAAATCCTCAAATATGGTAAAATAGTGACGTTTTAACGTTATTCATGTAGTTTGATATTACGAAAATATATTCATTTTTACCAATATTTCGATACTATTTCATGTAGTATCACGATATGTGACTTTGCCTTCAAATCTCAGAATGTCGCATAATATTGCATTTTAAGCAAGTTTTCTTGCATTTTGTTTCGTACGAAAAATCATGGAATTTAGCAATATTTTGACGTTTATCATCCCCCTTTTCCTCTATGTGATATAAACAAAATATCATCGAATTAGGCAATATTTTGCCGTTTTTCACGTTTTTGTGAATTTTCAGTTTATTATTATTAATTCATTAAATATACGATAAAAATGATGCAAACACATAATTGATTAGAAATTAACCTTAAATACTTCTTTTTCAATCAACCATTTGTTTCTCGTTAAAATACTGTGTAGGATATTGAAAAAGTGAGAAGTTCAGTTTTTATTGCATATATTGACGTTTCAGCCGGATTAGAACGGTTTTACGTGTATATATTCAATCGGTAATATAAACGGAAAATCAGGAATATTTTAGTTAATTCTAATGAAAGACATTGGTTTTATCATTTGTATTGGAAACAACATCATGTCTTCAACATCATATGAAAAGACATGTCATATGTCTTTTCTTGGATCTAAATAATACGAAACCTCGCTCTATGATTTGAAGTTAAAATCCTCAAATATGGTAAAATAGTGACTTTTTTCACGTTTTTCATGTAGCTTGATATTACGTAAATATACTAATTTTTACCAATATTTCGATACTATTTCATGTTGTATCACGATATGTGACTTAGCTTTCAACTCTCAGAATTTCGCATAATATTGCATTTTAAGCAAGTTTT
Source organism: Procambarus clarkii (assembly GCF_040958095.1). Lineage (NCBI taxonomy): Eukaryota > Metazoa > Arthropoda > Malacostraca > Decapoda > Cambaridae > Procambarus > Procambarus clarkii. Next base: position 2,103,445 of record NW_027189151.1, on the reverse strand, counting down.
CTAGCATTTTGTTTCGTACGAAAAATCATCGAATTTAGCAATATTTTGACGTTTATCATCCCCTTTTCCTTTATGTGATTTAAACAAAATATCATCGAATTAGGCAATATTTTGCCGTTTTTCCACGTTTTTGTGAATTTTCAGTTTATGGGTATTAATTCATTATATATAACTGTTTTTATTGCATATATCGACGTTTCAGCCGGATTAGAGCGGTTTTTCGTGTACATCGTACATCGGTAATATAAACGGAAAATCATGAACATTTTAGTTAATTCTAATGAAAACACATTGGTTTTATCATTTGTATTTGAAACAACATTGTCATATGTCTTTTCTTGGATCTAAATAATACGAAACCTCGCTCTATGATTTGAAGTTAAAATCCTCAAATATGGTATAATAGTGACTTTTTAACGTTATTCATGTAGTTTGATATTACGAAAATATATTCATTTTTACCAATATTTCGATACTATTTCATGTAGTATCACGATATCTGATTTGGCCTTCAAATCTCAGAATGTCGCATAATATTGCATTTTAAGCAAGTTTTCTTGCATTTTGTTTCGTACGAAAAATCATCGAATTTAACAATATTTTGACGTTTATCATCCCCTTTTCCTCTATGTGATTTAAACAAAATATCATCGAATTAGGCAATATTTTGCCGTTTTCCACGTTTTTGTGAATTTTCAATTTATGGGTAATAATTCATTATATATACGATAAAAATGATGCAAACACATAATTGATTAGATAATAACCTTAAATACTTCATTTTCAATCAACTATTTGTTTCTCGTTAAAATACTGAGTAAGATATTGAAAACGGGGAGAAGTTCTGTTTTTATTGCATATATCGACGTTTCAGCCGGATTAGAGCGGTTTTACGTGTACATCTTCCATCGGTAATATAAACGGAAAATCATGAACATTTTAGTTAATTCTAATGAAAACACATTGGTTTTATCATTTGTTTTGGAAACAACATTGTCATATGTCTTTTCTTGGATCTAAATAATACGAAACCTCGTTCTATGATTTGAAGTTAAAATCCTCAAATATGGTAAAATAGTGACTTTTTAACGTTATTCATGTAGTTTGATATTACGAAAATTTATTCATTTTTACCAATATTTCGATACTATTTCATGTAGTATCACGATATCTGATTTGGCCTTCAAATCTCAGAATGTCGCATAATATTGCATTTTAAGCAAGTTTTCTTGCATTTTGTTTCGTACGAAAAATCATCGAATTTAACAATATTTTGACGTTTATCATCCCCTTTTCTTCTATGTGATTTAAACAAAATATCATCGAATTAGGCAATATTTTGTCGTTTTCCACGTTTTTTTGTGAATTTTCAGTTTATGGGTAATAATTTATTATATATACGAAAAAATGATGCAAACACATAATTGATTAGATAATAACCTTAAATACTTCATTTTCAATCAACTATTTGTTTCTCGTTAAAATACTGAGTAAGATATTGAAAAGGGGAGAAGTTCTGTTTTTATTGCATATATCGACGTTTCAGCCGGATCAGAGCTGTTTTACGTGTACATCTTCCATCGGTAATATAAACGCAAAATCATAAACATTTTAGTTAATTCTAATGAAAACACATTGGTTTTATCATTTGTATTGAAAACAACATTGTCATATGTCTTTTCTTGGATCTAAATAATACGAAACCTCGTTCTATGATTTGAAGTTAAAATCCTCAAATATGGTAAAATAGTGACGTTTTAACGTTATTCATGTAGTTTGATATTACGAAAATATATTCATTTTTACCAATATTTCGATACTATTTCATGTAGTATCACGATATGTGACTTGGCCTTCAAATCTCAGAATGTCGCATAATATTGCATTTTAAGCAAGTTTTCTTGCATTTTGTTTCGTACGAAAAATCATCGAATTTAGCAATATTTTGACGTTTATCATCCCCTTTTTCCTCTATGTGATTTAAACAAAATATCATCGAATTAGGCAATATTTTGCCGTTTTTCACGTTTTTGTGAATTTTCAGTTTATTGTTATTAATTCATTATATATACGATAAAAATGATGCAAACACATAATTGATTAGAAATTAACCTTAAATACTTCTTTTTCAATCAACCATTTGTTTCTCGTTAAAATACTGTGTAGGATATTGAAAAAGTGAGAAGTTCAGTTTTTATTGCATATATTGACGTTTCAGCCGGATTAGAACGGTTTTACGTGTATATATTCAATCGGTAATATAAACGGAAAATCAGGAATATTTTAGTTAATTCTAATGAAAGACATTGGTTTTATCATTTGTATTGGAAACAACATCATGTCTTCAACATCATATGAAAAGACATGTCATATGTCTTTTCTTGGATCTAAATAATACGAAACCTCGCTCTATGATTTGAAGTTAAAATCCTCAAATATGGTAAAATAGTGACTTTTTTCACGTTTTTCATGTAGCTTGATATTACGTAAATATACTAATTTTTACCAATATTTCGATACTATTTCATGTTGTATCACGATATGTGACTTAGCTTTCAACTCTCAGAATTTCGCATAATATTGCATTTTAAGCAAGTTTTCTAGCATTTTGTTTCGTACGAAAAATCATCGAATTTAGCAATATTTTGACGTTTATCATCCCCTTTTCCTTTATGTGATTTAAACAAAATATCATCGAATTAGGCAATATTTTGCCGTTTTTCCACGTTTTTGTGAATTTTCAGTTTATGGGTATTAATTCATTATATATAACTGTTTTTATTGCATATATCGACGTTTCAGCCGGATTAGAGCGGTTTTTCGTGTACATCGTACATCGGTAATATAAACGGAAAATCATGAACATTTTAGTTAATTCTAATGAAAACACATTGGTTTTATCATTTGTATTTGAAACAACATTGTCATATGTCTTTTCTTGGATCTAAATAATACGAAACCTCGCTCTATGATTTGAAGTTAAAATCCTCAAATATGGTATAATAGTGACTTTTTAACGTTATTCATGTAGTTTGATATTACGAAAATATATTCATTTTTACCAATATTTCGATACTATTTCATGTAGTATCACGATATCTGATTTGGCCTTCAAATCTCAGAATGTCGCATAATATTGCATTTTAAGCAAGTTTTCTTGCATTTTGTTTCGTACGAAAAATCATCGAATTTAACAATATTTTGACGTTTATCATCCCCTTTTCCTCTATGTGATTTAAACAAAATATCATCGAATTAGGCAATATTTTGCCGTTTTCCACGTTTTTGTGAATTTTCAATTTATGGGTAATAATTCATTATATATACGATAAAAATGATGCAAACACATAATTGATTAGATAATAACCTTAAATACTTCATTTTCAATCAACTATTTGTTTCTCGTTAAAATACTGAGTAAGATATTGAAAACGGGGAGAAGTTCTGTTTTTATTGCATATATCGACGTTTCAGCCGGATTAGAGCGGTTTTACGTGTACATCTTCCATCGGTAATATAAACGGAAAATCATGAACATTTTAGTTAATTCTAATGAAAACACATTGGTTTTATCATTTGTTTTGGAAACAACATTGTCATATGTCTTTTCTTGGATCTAAATAATACGAAACCTCGTTCTATGATTTGAAGTTAAAATCCTCAAATATGGTAAAATAGTGACTTTTTAACGTTATTCATGTAGTTTGATATTACGAAAATTTATTCATTTTTACCAATATTTCGATACTATTTCATGTAGTATCACGATATCTGATTTGGCCTTCAAATCTCAGAATGTCGCATAATATTGCATTTTAAGCAAGTTTTCTTGCATTTTGTTTCGTACGAAAAATCATCGAATTTAACAATATTTTGACGTTTATCATCCCCTTTTCTTCTATGTGATTTAAACAAAATATCATCGAATTAGGCAATATTTTGTCGTTTTCCACGTTTTTTTGTGAATTTTCAGTTTATGGGTAATAATTTATTATATATACGAAAAAATGATGCAAACACATAATTGATTAGATAATAACCTTAAATACTTCATTTTCAATCAACTATTTGTTTCTCGTTAAAATACTGAGTAAGATATTGAAAAGGGGAGAAGTTCTGTTTTTATTGCATATATCGACGTTTCAGCCGGATCAGAGCTGTTTTACGTGTACATCTTCCATCGGTAATATAAACGCAAAATCATAAACATTTTAGTTAATTCTAATGAAAACACATTGGTTTTATCATTTGTATTGAAAACAACATTGTCATATGTCTTTTCTTGGATCTAAATAATACGAAACCTCGTTCTATGATTTGAAGTTAAAATCCTCAAATATGGTAAAATAGTGACGTTTTAACGTTATTCATGTAGTTTGATATTACGAAAATATATTCATTTTTACCAATATTTCGATACTATTTCATGTAGTATCACGATATGTGACTTGGCCTTCAAATCTCAGAATGTCGCATAATATTGCATTTTAAGCAAGTTTTCTTGCATTTTGTTTCGTACGAAAAATCATCGAATTTAACAATATTTTGACGTTTATCATCCCCTTTTCCTCTATGTGATTTAAACAAAATATCATCGAATTAGGCAATATTTTGCCGTTTTCCACGTTTTTGTGAATTTTCAATTTATGGGTAATAATTCATTATATATACGATAAAAATGATGCAAACACATAATTGATTAGATAATAACCTTAAATACTTCATTTTCAATCAACTATTTGTTTCTCGTTAAAATACTGAGTAAGATATTGAAAACGGGGAGAAGTTCTGTTTTTATTGCATATATCGACGTTTCAGCCGGATTAGAGCGGTTTTACGTGTACATCTTCCATCGGTAATATAAACGGAAAATCATGAACATTTTAGTTAATTCTAATGAAAACACATTGGTTTTATCATTTGTTTTGGAAACAACATTGTCATATGTCTTTTCTTGGATCTAAATAATACGAAACCTCGTTCTATGATTTGAAGTTAAAATCCTCAAATATGGTAAAATAGTGACTTTTTAACGTTATTCATGTAGTTTGATATTACGAAAATTTATTCATTTTTACCAATATTTCGATACTATTTCATGTAGTATCACGATATCTGATTTGGCCTTCAAATCTCAGAATGTCGCATAATATTGCATTTTAAGCAAGTTTTCTTGCATTTTGTTTCGTACGAAAAATCATCGAATTTAACAATATTTTGACGTTTATCATCCCCTTTTCTTCTATGTGATTTAAACAAAATATCATCGAATTAGGCAATATTTTGTCGTTTTCCACGTTTTTTTGTGAATTTTCAGTTTATGGGTAATAATTTATTATATATACGAAAAAATGATGCAAACACATAATTGATTAGATAATAACCTTAAATACTTCATTTTCAATCAACTATTTGTTTCTCGTTAAAATACTGAGTAAGATATTGAAAAGGGGAGAAGTTCTGTTTTTATTGCATATATCGACGTTTCAGCCGGATCAGAGCTGTTTTACGTGTACATCTTCCATCGGTAATATAAACGCAAAATCATAAACATTTTAGTTAATTCTAATGAAAACACATTGGTTTTATCATTTGTATTGAAAACAACATTGTCATATGTCTTTTCTTGGATCTAAATAATACGAAACCTCGTTCTATGATTTGAAGTTAAAATCCTCAAATATGGTAAAATAGTGACGTTTTAACGTTATTCATGTAGTTTGATATTACGAAAATATATTCATTTTTACCAATATTTCGATACTATTTCATGTAGTATCACGATATGTGACTTGGCCTTCAAATCTCAGAATGTCGCATAATATTGCATTTTAAGCAAGTTTTCTTGCATTTTGTTTCGTACGAAAAATCATCGAATTTAGCAATATTTTGACGTTTATCATCCCCTTTTTCCTCTATGTGATTTAAACAAAATATCATCGAATTAGGCAATATTTTGCCGTTTTTCACGTTTTTGTGAATTTTCAGTTTATTGTTATTAATTCATTATATATACGATAAAAATGATGCAAACACATAATTGATTAGAAATTAACCTTAAATACTTCTTTTTCAATCAACCATTTGTTTCTCGTTAAAATACTGTGTAGGATATTGAAAAAGTGAGAAGTTCAGTTTTTATTGCATACATTGACGTTTCAGCCGGATTAGAACGGTTTTACGTGTATATATTCCATCGGTAATATAAACGGAAAATCAGGAATATTTTAGTTAATTCTAATGAAAGACATTGGTTTTATCATTTGTATTGGAAACAACATTATATGTCTTCAACATCATATGAAAAGACATGTCATATGTCTTTTCTTGGATCTAAATAATACGAAACCTCGCTCTATGATTTGAAGTTAAAATCCTCATATATGGTAAAATAGTGACTTTTTTCACGTTTTTCATGTAGTTTGATATTACGTAAATATATTAATTTTTACCAATATTTCGATACTATTTCATGTTGTATCACGATATGTGACTTAGCTTTCAAATCTCAGAATTTCGCATAATATTGCATTTTTAGCAAGTTTTCTTGCATTTTGTTTTGTACGAAAAATCATCGAATTTAGCAATATTTTGACGTTTATCATCCCCTTTTCCTTTATGTGATTTAAACAAAATATCATTGAATTAGGCAATATTTTGCCGTTTTTCCACGTTTTTGTGATTTTTCAGTTTATGAGTATTAATTCATTATATATAACTGTTTTTATTGCATATATCGACGTTTCAGCCGGATTAGAGCGGTTTTACGTGTACATCTTCCATCGGTAATATAAACGGAAAATCATGAACATTTTAGTTAATTCTAATGAAAACACATTGGTTTTATCATTTGTATTGGAAACAACATTGTCATATGTCTTTTCTTAGATCTAAATAATACGAAACCTCGCTCTATGATTTGAAGTTAAAATCCTCAAATATGGTATAATAGTGACTTTTTAACGTTATTCATGTAGTTTGATATTACGAAAATATATTCATTTTTACCAATATTTCGATACTATTTCATGTAGTATCACGATATCTGATTTGGCCTTCAAATCTCAGAATGTCGCATAATATTGCATTTTAAGCAAGTTTTCTTGCATTTTGTTTCGTACGAAAAATCATCGAATTTAACAATATTTTGACGTTTATCATCCCCTTTTCCTCTATGTGATTTAAACAAAATATCATCGAATTAGGCAATATTTTGCCGTTTTTCACGTTTTTGTGAATTTTCAATTTATGGGTAATAATTCATTATATATACGATAAAAATGATGCAAACAAATAATTGATTAGATAATAACCTTAAATACTTCATTTTCAATCAACTATTTGTTTCTCGTTAAAATACTGAGTATGATATTGAAAAGGGGAGAAGTTCTGTTTTTATTGCATATATCGACGTTTCAGCCGGATTAGAGCGGTTTTACGTGTACATCTTCCATCGGTAATATAAACGGAAAATCATGAACATTTTAGTTAATTCTAGTGAAAGCACATTGGTTTTATCATTTGTATTGGAAACAACATTGTCATATGTCTTTTCTTGGATCTAAATAATACGAAACCTAGTTCTATGATTTGAAGTTAAAATCCTCAAATATTGTACAATAGTGACTTTTTAACGTTATTCATGTAGTTTGATATTACAAAATATATTCATTTTTACCAATATTTCGATACTATTTCATGTAGTATCACGATATCTGATTTGGCCTTCAAATCTCAGAATGTCGCATAATATTGCATTTTAAGCAAGTTTTCTTGCATTTTGTTTCGTACGAAAAATCATCGAATTTAACAATATTTTGACGTTTATCATCCCCTTTTCCTCTATGTGATTTAAACAAAATATCATCGAATTAGGCAATATTTTGCCGTTTTCCACGTTTTTGTGAATTTTCAGTTTATGGGTAATAATTCATTATATATAAGATAAAAATGATGCAAACACATAATTGATTAGATAATAACCTTAAATACTTCATTTTCAATAAACTATTTGTTTCTCGTTAAAATACTGAGTAAGATATTGAAAAGGGGAGAAGTTCTGTTTTTATTGCATATGTCGACGTTTCAGCCGGATTAGAGCGGTTTTACGTGTACATCTTCCATCGGTAATATAAACGGAAAATCATGAACATTTTAGTTAATTCTAATGAAAACACATTGGTTTTATCATTTGTATTGGAAACAACATTGTCATATGTCTTTTGTTGGATCTAAATAATACGAAACCTCGCTCTATGATTTGAAGTTAAAATCCTCAAATATGGTAAAATTGTGACTTTTTAACGTTATTCATGAAGTTTGATATTACGAAAATATATTCATTTTTACCAATATTTCGATACTATTTCATGTAGTATCACGATATCTGATTTGGCCTTCAAATCTCAGAATGTCGCATAATATTGCATTATAAGCAAGTTTTCTTGCATTTTGTTTTGTACGAAAAATCATCGAATTTAACCATATTTTGACGTTTATCATCCCCTTTTTCTCTACGTGATTTAAACAAAATATCATCGAATTAGGCAATATTTTGCCGTTTTCCACGTTTTTGTGAATTTTCAGTTTATGGGTAATAATTCATTATATATACGATAAAAATGATGCAAACACATAATTGATTAGATAATAACCTTAATTACTTCATTTTCAATACACTATTTGTTTCTCGTTAAAATACTGAGTAAGATATTGAAAAAGGGAGAAGTTCTGTTTTTATTGCATATATCGACGTTTCAGCCGGATTAGAGCGGTTTTACGTGTACATCTTCCATCGGTAATATAAACGGAAAATCATGAACATTTTAGTTAATTCTAATGAAAACACATTGGTTTTATCATTTGTATTGGAAACAACATTGTCATATGTCTTTTCTTGGATCTAAATAATACGAAACCTAGTTCTATGATTTGAAGTTAAAATCCTCAAATATTGTACAATAGTGACTTTTTAACGTTATTCATGTAGTTTGATATTACGAAAATATATTCATTTTTACCAATATTTCGATACTATTTCATGTAGTATCACGATATCTGATTTGGCCTTCAAATCTCAGAATGTCGCATAATATTGCATTTTAAGCAAGTTTTCTTGCATTTTGTTTCGTACGAAAAATCATCGAATTTAACAATATTTTGACGTTTATCATCCCCTTTTCCTCTATGTGATTTAAACAAAATATCATCGAATTAGGCAATATTTTGCCGTTTTCCACGTTTTTGTGATTTTTCAGTTTATGGGTAATAATTCATTATATATACGATAAAAATGATGCAAACATATTATGGATTAGATAATAACCTTAAATACTTCATTTTCAATCAACTATTTGTTTCTCGTTAAAATACTGAGTAAGATATTGAAAAGGGGAGAAGTTCTGTTTTTATTGCATATATCGACGTTTCAGCCGGATTAGAGCGGTTTTACGTGTACACCTTCCATCGGTAATATAAACGGAAAATCATGAACATTTTAGTTAATTCTAGTGAAAACACATTGGTTTTATCATTTGTATTGGAAACAACATTGTCATATGTCTTTTCTTGGATCTAAATAATACGAAACCTAGTTCTATGATTTGAAGTTAAAATCCTCAAATATGGTAAAATAGTGACTTTTTAACGTTATTCATGTAGTTTGATATTACGAAAATATATTCATTTTTACCAATATTTCGATACTATTTCATGTAGGGATCACGATATCTGATTTGGCCTTCAAATATCAGAATGTCGCATAATATTGCATTTCAAGCAAGTTTTCTTGCATTTTGTTTCGTACGAAAAATCATCGAATTTAGCAATATTTTAACGTTTATCATCCCCTTTTTTTCTATGTGATTTAAACAAAATATCATCGAATTAGGCAATATTTTAAAGTTTTCCACGTTTTTGTGAATTTTCAGTTTATGGGTAATAATTCATTATATATACGATAAAAATGATGCAAACACATAATTGATTAGATAATAACCTTAAATACTTCATTTTCAATCAACTATTTGTTTCTCGTTAAAATACTGAGTAAGATATTGAAAAGGGGAGAAGTTCTGTTTTTATTGCATATATCGACGTTTCAGCCGGATTAGAGCGGTTTTACGTGTACATCTTCCATCGGTAATATAAACGGAAAATCATGAACATTTTAGTTAATTCTAATGAAAACACATTGGTTTTATCATTTGTATTGGAAACAACATTGTCATATGTCTTTTCTTGGATCTAAATAATACGAAACCTCGCTCTATGATTTGAAGTTAAAATCCTCAAATATGGTAAAATAGTGACTTTTTAACGTTATTCATGTAGTTTGATATTACGAAAATATATTCATTTTTACCAATATTTCGATACTATTTCATGTAGGGATCACGATATCTGATTTGGCCTTCAAATCTCAGAATGTCGCATAATATTGCATTTTAAGAAAGTTTTCTTGTATTTTGTTTCGTACGAAAAATCATCGAATTTAGCAATATTTTGACGTTTATCATCCCCTTTTTTTCTATGTGATTTAAACAAAATATCGAATTAGGCAATATTTTACCGTTTTCCACGTTTTCGTGATTTTTCAGTTTATGGGTAATAATTCATTATATATACGATAAAAATGATGCAAACACATAATGGATTAGATAATAACCTTAAATACTTAATTTTCAATCAACTATTTGTTTCTCGTTAAAATACTGAGTAAGATATTGAAAAGGGGAGAAGTTCTGTTTTTATTGCATATATCGACGTTTCAGCCGGATTAGAGCGGTTTTACGTGTATATCTTCCATCGGTAATATAAACCGAAAATCATGAACATTTTAGTTAATTCTAATGAAAACACATTGGTTTTATCATTTGTATTGGAAACAACATTGTCATATGTCTTTTCTTGGATCTAAATAATACGAAACCTCGTTCTATGATTTGAAGTTAAAATCCTCAAATATGGTAAAATAGTGACTTTTTAACGTTATTCATGTAGTTTGATATTACGAATATATATTCATTTTTTCCAATATTTCGATACTATTTCATGTAGTATCACGATATCTGATTTGGCCTTCAAATCTCAGAATGTCGCATAATATTGCATTTTAAGCAAGTTTTCTTGCATTTTGTTTCGTACGAAAAATCATCGAATTTAACAATATTTTGACGTTTATCATCCCCTTTTCCTCTATATGGTTTAAACAAAATATCATCGAATTAGGCAATATTTTGCCGTTTTTCACGTTTTTGTGAATTTTCAGTTTATGGGTAATAATTCATTATATATACGATAAAAATGATGCAAACACATAATTGATTAGATAATAACCTTAAATACTTCATTTTCAATGTTTCTCGTTAAAATACTGAGTAAGATATTGAAAAGGGGAGAAGTTCTGTTTTTATTGCATATATCGACGTTTCAGCCGGATTAGAGCGGTTTTACGTGTACATCTTCCATCGGTAATATAAACGGAAAATCATGAACATTTTAGTTAATTCTAATGAAAACACATTGGTTTTATCATTTGTATTGGAAACAACATTGTCATATGTCTTTTCTTGGATCTAAATAATACGAAACCTCGCTCTATGATTTGAAGTTAAAATCCTCAAATATGGTAAAATAGTGACTTTTTAACGTTATTCATGTAGTTTGATATTACGAAAATATATTCATTTTTACCAATATTTCGATACTATTTCATGTAGGGATCACGATATCTGATTTGGCCTTCAAATATCAGAATGTCGCATAATATTGCATTTCAAGCAAGTTTTCTTGCATTTTGTTTCGTACGAAAAATCATCGAATTTAGCAATATTTTGACGTTTATCATCCCCTTTTTTTCTATGTGATTTAAACAAAATATCATCGAATTAGGCAATATTTTACCGTTTTCCACGTTTTTGTGAATTTTCAGTTTATGGGTAATAATTCATTATATATACGATAAAAATGATGCAAACACATAATTGATTAGATAATAACCTTAAATACTTCATTTTCAATCAACTATTTGTTTCTCGTTAAAATACTGAGTAAGATATTGAAAAGGGGAGAAGTTCTGTTTTTATTGCATATATCGACGATTCAGCCGGATTAGAGCGGTATTACGTGTACATCTTCCATCGGTAATGTAAACGGAAACTCATGAACATTTTAGTTAATTCTAATGAAAACACATTGGTTTTATCATTTGTATTGGAAACAACAATGTCATATGTCTTTTCTTGGATCTAAATAATACGAAACCTCGCTCTATGATTTGAAGTTAAAATCCTCAAATATGGTAAAATAGTGACTTTTTAACGTTATTCATGTAGTTTGATATTACGAAAATATATTCATTTTTACCAATATTTCGATACTATTTCATGTAGGGATCACGATATCTGTTTTGGCCTTCAAATCTCAGAATGTCGCATAATATTGCATTTTAAGCAAGTTTTCTTGCATTTTGTTTCGTACGAAAAATCATCGAATTTAGCAATATTTTGACGTTTATCATCCCCTTTTTTTCTATGTGATTTAAACAAAATATCGAATTAGGCAATATTTTACCGTTTTCCACGTTTTCGTGATTTTTCAGTTTATGGGTAATAATTCATTATATATACGATAAAAATGATGCAAACACATAATGGTATAGATAATAACCTTAAATACTTCATTTTCAATCAACTATTTGTTTCTCGTTAAAATACTGAGTAAGATATTGAAAAGGGGAGAAGTTCTGTTTTTATTGCATATATCGACGTTTCAGCCGGATTAGAGCGGATTTACGTGTACATCTTCCATCGGTAATATAAACGGAAAATCATGAACATTTTAGTTAATTCTAATGAAAACACATTGGTTTTATCATTTGTATTGGAAACAACATTGTCATATGTCTTTTCTTGGATCTAAATAATACGAAACCTCGTTCTATGATTTGAAGTTAAAATCCTCAAATATGGTAAAATAGTGACTTTTTAACGTTATTCATGTAGTTTGATATTACGAAAATATATTCATTTTTACCAATATTTCGATACTATTTCATGTAGTATCACGATATCTGATTTGGCCTTCAAATCTCAGAATGTCGCATAATATTGCATTTTAAGCACGTTTTCTTGCATTTTGTTTCGTACGAAAAATCATCGAATTTAACAATATTTTGACGTTTATCATCCCCTTTTCCTCTATATGATTTAAACAAAATATCATCGAATTAGGCAATATTTTGCCGTTTTTCACGTTTTTGTGAATTTTCAGTTTATGGGTAATAATTCATTATATATACGATAAAAATGATGCAAACACATATTTGATTAGATAATAACCTTAAATACTTCATTTTCAATCAACTATTTGTTTCTCGTTAAAATACTGAGTAAGATATTGAAAAGGGGAGAAGTTCTGTTTTTATTGCATATATCGACGTTTCAGCCGGATTAGAGCTGTTTTACGTGTACATCTTCCATCGGTAATATAAACGGAAAATCATGAACATTTTAGTTAATTCTAATGAAAACACATTGGTTTTATCATTTGTATTGGAAACAACATTGTCATATGTCTTTTCTTGGATCTAAATAATACGAAACCTCGCTCTATGATTTGAAGTTAAAATCCTCAAATATGGTAAAATAGTGACTTTTTAACGATATTCATGTAGTTTGATATTACGAAAATATATTCATTTTTACCAATATTTCGATACTATTTCATGTAGTATCACGATATCTGATTTGGCCTTCAAATCTCAGAATGTCGCATAATATTGCATTTTAAGCAAGTTTTCTTACATTTTTGTTTTGTACGAAAAATCATCGAATTTAACAATATTTTGACGTTTATCATCCCCTTTTCCTCTATGTGATTTAAACAAAATATCATCGAATTAGGCAATATTTTACCGTTTTCCACATTTTTGTGATTTTTCAGTTTATGGGTAATAATTCATTATATATACGATAAAAATGATGCAAACATATAATGGATTAGATAATAACCTTAAATACTTCATTTTCAATCAACTATTTGCTTCTCGTTAAAATACTGAGTAAGATATTGAAAAGGGGAGAAGTTCTGTTTTTATTGCATATATCGACGTTTCAGCCGGATTAGAGCGGTTTTACGTGTACATCTTCCATCGGTAATATAAACGGAAAATCATGAACATTTTAGTTAATTCTAATGAAAACACATTGGTTTTATCATTTGTATTGGAAACAACATTGTCATATGTCTTTTCTTGGATCTAAATAATACGAAACCTCGTTCTATGATTTGAAGTTAAAATCCTCAAATATGGTAAAATAGTGACTTTTTAACGTTATTCATGTAGTTTGATATTACCAAAATTTATTCATTTTTACCAATATTTCGATACTATTTCATGTAGTATCACGATATCTGATTTGGCCTTCAAATCTCAGAATGTCGCATAATATTGCATTTTAAGCACGTTTTCTTGCATTTTGTTTCGTACGAAAAATCATCGAATTTAACAATATTTTGACGTTTATCATCCCCTTTTCCTCTATATGATTTAAACAAAATATCATCGAATTAGGCAATATTTTGCCGTTTTTCACGTTTTTGTGAATTTTCAGTTTATGGGTAATAATTCATTATATATACGATAAAAATGATGCAAACACATAATTGATTAGATAATAACCTTAAATACTTCATTTTCAATCAACTATTTGTTTCTCGTTAAAATACTGAGTAAGATATTGAAAAGGGGAGAAGTTCTGTTTTATTGCATATATCGACGTTTCAGCCGGATTAGAGCGGTTTTACGTGTACATCTTCCATCGGTAATATAAACGGAAAATCATGAACATTTTAGTTAATTCTAATGAAAACACATTGGTTTTATCATTTGTATTGGAAACAACATTGTCATATGTCTTTTCTTGGATCTAAATAATACGAAACCTCGCTCTATGATTTGAAGTTAAAATCCTCAAATATGGTAAAATAGTGACTTTTTAACGATATTCATGTAGTTTGATATTACGAAAATATATTCATTTTTACCAATATTTCGATACTATTTCATGTAGTATCACGATATCTGATTTGGCCTTCAAATCTCAGAATGTCGCATAATATTGCATTTTAAGCAAGTTTTCTTACATTTTTGTTTTGTACGAAAAATCATCGAATTTAACAATATTTTGACGTTTATCATCCCCTTTTCCTCTATGTGATTTAAACAAAATATCATCGAATTAGGCAATATTTTACCGTTTTCCACGTTTTTGTGATTTTTCAGTTTATGGGTAATAATTCATTATATATACGATAAAAATGATGCAAACATATAATGGATTAGATAATAACCTTAAATACTTCATTTTCAATCAACTATTTGTTTCTCGTTAAAATACTGAGTAAGATATTCAAAAGGGGAGAAGTTCTGTTTTTATTGCATATATCGACGTTTCAGCCGGATTAGAGCGGTTTTACGTGTACATCTTCCATCGGTAATATAAACGGAAAATCATGAACATTTTAGTTAATTCTAATGAAAACACATTGGTTTTATCATTTGTATTGGAAACAACATTGTCATATGTCTTTTCTTGGATCTAAATAATACGAAACCTCGTTCTATGATTTGAAGTTAAAATCCTCAAATATGGTAAAATAGTGACTTTTTAACGTTATTCATGTAGTTTGATATTACGAAAATATATTCATTTTTACCAATATTTCGATACTATTTCATGTAGTATCACGATATCTGATTTGGCCTTCAAATCTCAGAATGTCGCATAATATTGCATTTTAAGCAAGTTTTCTTGCATTTTGTTTCGTACGAAAAATCATCGAATTTAACAATATTTTGACGTTTATCATCCCCTTTTCCTCTATGTGATTTAAACAAAATATCATCGAATTAGGCAATATTTTACCGTTTTCCACGTTTTTGTGATTTTTCAGTTTATGGGTAATAATTCATTATATATACGATAAAAATGATGCAAACGTATAATGGATTAGATAATAACCTTAAATACTTCATTTTCAATCAACTATTTGTTTCTCGTTAAAATACTGAGTAAGATATTGAAAAGGGGAGAAGTTCTGTTTTTATTCCATATATCGACGTTTCAGCCGGATTAGAGCGGTTTTACGTGCACATCTTCCATCGGTAATATAAACGGAAAATCATGAACATTTTAGTTAATTCTAATGAAAAAACATTGGTTTTATCATTTGTATTGGAAACAACATTGTCATATGTCTTTTCTTGGATCTAAATAATACGAAACCTCGTTCTATGATTTGAAGTTAAAATCCTCAAATATGGTAAAATAGTGACTTTTTAACGTTATTCATGTAGTTTGATATAACCAAAATTTATTCATTTTTACCAATATTTCGATACTATTTCATGTAGTATCACGATATATGATTTGGCCTTCAAATCTCAGAATGTCGCATAATATTGCATTTTAAGCACGTTTTCTTGCATTTTGTTTCGTACGAAAAATCATCGAATTTAACAATATTTTGACGTTTATCATCCCCTTTTCCTCTATATGATTTAAACAAAATATCATCGAATTAGGCAATATTTTGCCGTTTTTCACGTTTTTGTGAATTTTCAGTTTATGGGTAATAATTCATTATATATACGATAAAAATGATGCAAACACATAATTGATTAGATAATAACCTTAAATACTTCATTTTCAATCAACTATTTGTTTCTCGTTAAAATACTGAGTAAGATATTGAAAAGGGGAGAAGTTCTGTTTTTATTGCATATATCGACGTTTCAGCCGGATTAGAGCGGTTTTACGTGTACATCTTCCATCGGTAATATAAACGGAAAATCATGAACATTTTAGTTAATTCTAATGAAAACACATTGGTTTTATCATTTGTATTGGAAACAACATTGTCATATGTCTTTTCTTGGATCTAAATAATACGAAACCTAGTTTTACGATTTGAAGTTAAAATCCTCAAATATGGTAAAATAGTGACTTTTTATATTGATATTATCATGTAGTTTGATATTACGAAAATATATTCATTTTTACCAATACTTCGATACTATTTCATGTAGGGATCACGATATCTGATTTGGCCTTCAAATATCAGAATGTCGCATAATATTGCATTTTAAGAAAGTTTTCTTGCATTTTGTTTCGTACGAAAAATCATCGAATTTAGCAATATTTTGACGTTTATCATCCCCTTTTTTTCTATGTGATTTAAACAAAATATCATCGAATTAGGCAATATTTTACCGTTTTCCACGTTTTCGTGATTTTTCAGTTTTTGGGTAATAATTTATTATATATACGATAAAAATGATGCAAACACATAATGGATTAGATAATAACCTTAAATACTTCATTTTCAATCAACTATTTGTTTCTCGTTAAAATACTGAGTAAGATATTGAAAAGGGGAGAAGTTCTGTTTTTATTGCATATATCGACGTTTCAGCCGGATTAGAGCGGTTTTACGTGTACATCTTCCATCGGTAATATAAACGGAAAATCATGAACATTTTAGTTAATTCTAATGAAAACACATTGGTTTTATCATTTGTATTGGAAACAACATTGTCATATGTCTTTTCTTGGATCTAAATAATACGAAACCTCGTTCTATGATTTGAAGTTAAAATCCTCAAATATGGTAAAATAGTGACTTTTTAACGTTATTCATGTAGTTTGATATTACGAAAATATATTCATTTTTACCAATATTTCGATACTATTTCATGTAGTATCACGATATCTGATTTGGCCTTCAAATCTCAGAATGTCGCATAATATTGCATTTTAAGCAAGTTTTCTTGCATTTTGTTTCGTACGAAAAATCATCGAATTTAACAATATTTTGACGTTTATCATCCCCTTTTCCTCTATGTGATTTAAACAAAATATCATAGAATTAGGCAATATTTTACCGTTTTCAACGTTTTTGTGATTTTTCAGTTTATGGGTAATAATTCATTATATATACGATAAAAATGATGCAAACATATAATGGATTAGATAATAACCTTAAATACTTCATTTTCAATCAACTATTTGTTTCTCGTTAAAATACTGAGTAAGATATTGAAAAGGGGAGAAGTTCTGTTTTTATTGCATATATCGACGTTTCAGCCGGATTAGAGCGGTTTTACGTGCACATCTTCCATCGGTAATATAAACGGAAAATCATGAACATTTTAGTTAATTCTAATGAAAACACATTGGTTTTATCATTTGTATTGGAAACAACATTGTCATATGTCTTTTCTTGGATCTAAATAATACGAAACCTCGTTCTATGATTTGAAGTTAAAATCCTCAAATATGGTAAAATAGTGACTTTTTAACGTTATTCATGTAGTTTGATATTACGAAAATATATTCATTTTTACCAATATTTCGATACTATTTCATGTAGTATCACGATATATGATTTGGCCTTCAAATCTCAGAATGTCGCATAATATTGCATTTTAAGCACGTTTTCTTGCACTTTGTTTCGTACGAAAAATCATCGAATTTAACAATATTTTGACGTTTATCATCCCCTTTTCCTCTATATGATTTAAACAAAATATCATCGAATTAGGCAATATTTTGCCGTTTTTCACGTTTTTGTGAATTTTCAGTTTATGGGTAATAATTCATTATATATACGATAAAAATGATGCAAACACATAATTGATTAGATAATAACCTTAAATACTTCATTTTCAATCAACTATTTGTTTCTCGTTAAAATACTGAGTAAGATATTGAAAAGGGGAGAAGTTCTGTTTTTATTGCATATATCGACGTTTCAGCCGGATTAGAGCGGTTTTACGTGTACATCTTCCATCGGTAATATAAACGGAAAATCATGAACATTTTAGTTAATTCTAATGAAAACACATTGGTTTTATCATTTGTATTGGAAACAACATTGTCATATGTCTTTTCTTGGATCTAAATAATACGAAACCTCGCTCTATGATTTGAAGTTAAAATCCTCAAATATGGTAAAATAGGGACTTTTTAACGTTATTCATGTAGTTTGATATTACGAAAATATATTCATTTTTACCAATATTTCGATACTATTTCATGTAGTATCACGATATCTGATTTGGCCTTCAAATCTCAGAATGTCGCATAATATTGCATTTTAAGCAAGTTTTCTTGCATTTTGTTTCGTACGAAAAATCATCGAATTTAACAATATTTTGACGTTTATCATCCCCTTTTCCTCTATGTGATTTAAACAAAATATCATCGAATTAGGCAATATTTTACCGTTTTCCACGTTTTTGTGATTTTTCAGTTTATGGGTAATAATTCATTATATATACGATAAAAATGATGCAAACATATAATGGATTAGATAATAACCTTAAATACTTCATTTTCAATCAACTATTTGTTTCTCGTTAAAATACTGAGTAAGATATTGAAAAGGGGAGAAGTTCTGTTTTTATTGCATATATCGACGTTTTAGCCGGATTAGAGCGGTTTTACGTGTACATCTTCCATCAGTAATATAAACGGAAAATCATGAACATTTTAGTTAATTCTAATGAAAACACATTGGTTTTATCATTTGTATTGGAAACAACATTGTCATATGTCTTTTCTTGAATCTAAATAATACGAAACCTCGTTCTATGATTTGAAGTTAAAATCCTCAAATATGGTAAAATAGTGACTTTTTAACGTTATTCATGTAGTTTGATATTACGAAAATATATTCATTTTTACCAATATTTCGATACTATTTCATGTAGTATCACGATATCTGATTTGGCCTTCAAATCTCAGAATGTCGCATAATATTGCATTTTAAGCAAGTTTTCTTGCATTTTGTTTCATACGAAAAATCATCGAATTTAACAATATTTTGACGTTTATCATCCCCTTTTCCTCTATATGATTTAAACAAAATATCATCGAATTAGGCAATAATTTGCCGTTTTTCACGTTTTTGTGAATTTTCAGTTTATGGGTAATAATTCATTATATATACGATAACAATGATGCAAACACATAATTGATTAGATAATAACCTTAAATACTTCATTTTCAATCAACTATTTGTTTCTCGTTAAAATACTGAGTAAGATATTGAAAAGGGGAGAAGTTCAGTTTTTATTGCATATATCGACGTTTCAGCCGGATTAGAGCGGTTTTACGTGTACATCTTCCATCGGTAATATAAACGGAAAATCATGAACATTTTAGTTAATTCTAATGAAAACACATTGGTTTTATCATTTGTATTGGAAACAACATTGTCATATGTCTTTTCTTGGATCTAAATAATACGAAACCTCGCTCTATGATTTGAAGTTAAAATCCTCAAATATGGTAAAATAGTGACTTTTTAACGTTATTCATGTAGTTTGATATTACGAAAATATATTCATTTTTACCAATATTTCGATACTATTTCATGTAGTATCACGATATCTGATTTGGCCTTCAAATCTCAGAATGTCGCATAATATTGCATTTTAAGCAAGTTTTCTTGCATTTTGTTTCGTACGAAAAATCATCGAATTTAACAATATTTAGACATTTATCATCCCCTTTTCCTCAATGTGATTTAAACAAAATATCATCGAATTAGGCAATATTTTGCCGTTTTCCACGTTTTTGTGAATTTTCAGTTATGGGTAATAATTCATTATATATACGATAAAAATGATGCAAACATATAATGGATTAGATAATAACCTTAAATACTTCATTTTCAATCAACTATTTGTTTCTCGTTAAAATACTGAGTAAGATATTGAAAAGGGGAGAAGTTCTGTTTTTATTGCATATATCGACGTTTCAGCCGGATTAGAGCGGTTTTACGTGTACATCTTCCATCGGTAATATAAACGAAAAATCATGAACATTTTAGTTAATTCTAATGAAAACACATTGGTTTTATCATTTGTATTGGAAACAACATTGTCATATGTCTTTTCTTGGATCTAAATAATACGAAACCTAGTTCTATGATTTGAAGTTAAAATCCTCATATATGGTAAAATAGTGACTTTTTAACGTTATTCATGTAGTTTGATATTACGAAAATATATTCATTTTTACCAATATTTCGATACTATTTCATGTAGGGATCACGATATCTGATTTGGCCTTCAAATATCAGAATGTCCCATAATATTGCATTTCAAGCAAGTTTTCTTGCATTTTGTTTCGTACGAAAAATCATCGAATTTAGCAATATTTTGACGTTTATCATCCCCTTTTTTTCTATGTGATTTAAACAAAATATCATCGAATTAGGCAATATTTTACCGTTTTCCACGTTTTCGTGATTTTTCAGTTTATGGGTAATAATTCATTATATATACGATAAAAATGATGCAAACACATAATGGATTAGATAATAACCTTAAATACTTCATTTTCAATCAACTATTTGTTTCTCGTTAAAATTCTGAGTAAGATATTGAAAAGGGGAGAAGTTCTGTTTTTATTGCATATATCGACGTTTCAGCCGGATTAGAGCGGTTTTACGTGTACATCTTCCATCGGTAATATAAACGGAAAATCATGAACATTTTAGTTAATTCTAATGAAAACACATTGGTTTTATCATTTGTAATGGAAACAACATTGTCATATGTCTTTTCTTGGATCTAAATAATACGAAACCTCGTTCTATGATTTGAAGTTAAAATCCTCAAATATGGTAAAATAGTGACTTTTTAACGTTATTCATGTAGTTTGATATTACGAAAATATATTCATTTTTACCAATATTTCGATACTATTTCATGTAGTATCACGATATCTGATTTGGCCTTCAAATCTCAGAATGTCGCATAATATTGCATTTTAAGCAAGTTTTCTTGCATTTTGTTTCGTACGAAAAATCATCGAATTTAACAATATTTTGACGTTTATCATCCCCTTTTCCTCTATATGATTTAAACAAAATATCATCGAATTAGGCAATATTTTGCCGTTTTTCACGTTTTTGTGAATTTTCAGTTTATGGGTAATAATTCATTATATATACGATAAAAATGATGCAAACACATAAATGATTAGATAATAACCTTAAATACTTAATTTTCAATGTTTCTCGTTAAAATACTGAGTAAGATATTGAAAAAGGGAGAAGTTCTGTTTTTATTGCATATATCGACGTTTCAGCCGGATTAGAGCGGTTTTACGTGTACATCTTCCATCGGTAATATAAACGGAAAATAATGAACATTTTAGTTAATTCTAATGAAAACACATTGGTTTTATCATTTGTATTGGAAACAACATTGTCATATGTCTTTTCTTGGATCTAAATAATACGAAACCTCGCTCTATGATTTGAAGTTAAAATCCTCAAATATGGTAAAATAGTGACTTTTTAACGTTATTCATGTAGTTTGATATTATGAAAATATATTCATTTTTACCAATATTTCGATACTATTTCATGTAGTATCACGATATCGGATTTGGCCTTCAAATCTCAGAATGTCGCATAATATTGCATTTTAAGCAAGTTTTCTTGCATTTTGTTTCGTACGAAAAATCATCGAATTTAACAATATTTTGACGTTTATCATCCCCTTTTCCTCTATGTGATTTAAACAAAATATCATCGAATTAGGCAATATTTTACCGTTTTCCACGTTTTTGGGATTTTTCAGTTATGGGTAATAATTCATTATATATACGATAAAAATGATGCAAACATATAATGGATTAGATAATAACCTTAAATACTTCATTTTCAATCAACTATTTGTTTCTCGTTAAAATACTGAGTAAGATATTGAAAAGGGGAGAAGTTCTGTTTTTATTGCATATATCGACGTTTCAGCCGGATTAGAGCGGTTTTACGTGTACATCTTCCATCGGTAATATAAACGGAAAATCATGAACATTTTAGTTAATTCTAATGAAAACACATTGGTTTTATCATTTGTATTGGAAACAACATTGTCATATGTCTTTTCTTGGATCTAAATAATACGAAACCTAGTTTTATGATTTGAAGTTAAAATCCTCAAATATGGTAAAATAGTGACTTTTTAACGTTATTCATGTAGTTTGATATTACGAAAATATATTAATTTTTACCAATACTTCGATACTATTTCATGTAGGGATCACGATATCTGATTTGGCCTTCAAATATCAGAATGTCGCATAATATTGCATTTTAAGAAAGTTTTCTTGCATTTTGTTTCGTACGAAAAATCATCGAATTTAGCAATATTTTGACGTTTATCATCCCCTTTTTTTCTATGTGATTTAAACAAAATATCATCGAATTAGGCAATATTTTACCGTTTTCCACGTTTTCGTGATTTTTCAGTTTTTGGGTAATAATTTATTATATATACGATAAAAATGATGCAAACACATAATGGATTAGATAATAACCTTAAATACTTCATTTTCAATCAACTATTTGTTTCTCGTTAAAATACTGAGTAAGATATTGAAAAGGGGAGAAGTTCTGTTTTTATTGCATATATCGACGTTTCAGCCGGATTAGAGCGGTTTTACGTGTACATCTTCCATCAGTAATATAAACGGAAAATCATGAACATTTTAGTTAATTCTAATGAAAACACATTGGTTTTATCATTTGTATTGGAAACAACATTGTCATATGTCTTTTCTTGGATCTAAATAATACGAAACCTCGTTCTATGATTTGAAGTTAAAATCCTCAAATATGGTAAAATAGTGACTTTTTAACGTTATTCATGTAGTTTGATATTACGAAAATATATTCATTTTTACCAATATTTCGATACTATTTCATGTAGTATCACGATATCTGATTTGGCCTTCAAATCTCAGAATGTCGCATAATATTGCATTTTAAGCAAGTTTTCTTGCATTTTGTTTCGTACGAAAAATCATCGAATTTAACAATATTTTGACGTTTATCATCCCCTTTTCCTCTATGTGATTTAAACAAAATATCATCGAATTAGGCAATATTTTACCGTTTTCCACGTTTTTGTGAATTTTCAGTTTATGGGTAATAATTCATTATATATACGATAAAAATGATGCAAACACATAATTGATTAGATAATAACCTTAAATACTTCATTTTCAATCAACTATTTGTTTCTCGTTAAAATACTGAGTAAGATATTGAAAAGGGGAGAAGTTCTGTTTTTATTGCATATATCGACGTTTCAGCCGGATTAGAGCGGTTTTACGTGTCCATCTTCCATCGGTAATATAAACAGAAAATCATGAACATTTAGTTAATTCTAATGAAAACACATTGGTTTTATCATTTGTATTGGAAACAACATTGTCATATGTCTTTTCTTGGATCTAAATAATACGAAACCTCGCTCTATGATTTGAAGTTAAAATCCTCAAATATGGTAAAATAGTGACTTTTTAACGTTATTCATGTAGTTTGATATTACGAAAATATATTCATTTTTACCAATATTTCGATACTATTTCATGTAGTATCACGATATCGGATTTGGCCTTCAAATCTCAGAATGTCGCATAATATTGCATTTTAAGCAAGTTTTCTTGCATTTTGTTTCGTACGAAAAATCATCGAATTTAACAATATTTTGACGTTTATCATCCCCTTTTCCTCCATGTGATTTAAACAAAATATCATCGAATTAGGCAATATTTTACCGTTTTCCACGTTTTTGTGATTTTTCAGTTTATGGGTAATAATTCATTATATATACGATAAAAATGATGCAAACACATAATGGATTAGATAATAACCTTAAATACTTCATTTTCAATCAACTATTTGTTTCTCGTTAAAATACTGAGTAAGATATTGAAAAGGGGAAAAGTTCTGTTTTTATTGCATATATCGACGTTTCAGCCGGATTAGAGCGGATTTACGTGTACATCTTCCATCGGTAATATAAACGGAAAATCATGAACATTTTAGTTAATTCTAATGAAAACACATTGGTTTTATCATTTGTATTGGAAACAACATTGTCATATGTCTTTTCTTGGATCTAAATAATACGAAACCTAGTTCTATGATTTGAAGTTAAAATCCTCAAATATGGTAAAATAGTGACTTTTTAACGTTATTCATGTAGTTTGATATTACGAAAATATATTCATTTTTACCAATATTTCGATACTATTTCATGTAGGGATCACGATATCTGATTTGGCCTTCAAATCTCAGAATGTCGCATAATATTGCATTTCAAGCAAGTTTTCTTGCATTTTGTTTCGTACGAAAAATCATCGAATTTAGCAATATTTTGACGTTTATCATCCCCTTTTTTTCTATGTGATTTAAACAAAATATCATCGAATTAGGCAATATTTTACCGTTTTCCACGTTTTCGTGATTTTTCAGTTTTTGGGTAATAATTTATTATATATACGATAAAAATGATGCAAACACATAATGGATTAGATAATAACCTTAAATACTTCATTTTCAATCAACTATTTGTTTCTCGTTAAAATACTGAGTAAGATATTGAAAAGGGGAGAAGTTCTGTTTTTATTGCATATATCGACGTTTCAGCCGGATTAGAGCGGTTTTACGTGTACATCTTCCATCAGTAATATAAACGGAAAATCATGAACATTTTAGTTAATTCTAATGAAAACACATTGGTTTTATCATTTGTATTGGAAACAACATTGTCATATGTCTTTTCTTGGATCTAAATAATACGAAACCTCGTTCTATGATTTGAAGTTAAAATCCTCAAATATGGTAAAATAGTGACTTTTTAACGTTATTCATGTAGTTTGATATTACGAAAATATATTCATTTTTACCAATATTTCGATACTATTTCATGTAGTATCACGATATCTGATTTGGCCTTCAAATCTCAGAATGTCGCATAATATTGCATTTTAAGCAAGTTTTCTTGCATTTTGTTTCGTACGAAAAATCATCGAATTTAACAATATTTTGACGTTTATCATCCCCTTTTCCTCTATGTGATTTATACAAAATATCATCGAATTAGGCAATATTTTGCCGTTTTCCACGTTTTTGTGAATTTTCAGTTTATGGGTAATAATTCATTATATATACGATAAAAATGATGCAAACACATAATTGATTAGATAATAACCTTAAATACTTCATTTTCAATCAACTATTTGTTTCTCGTTAAAATACTGAGTAAGATATTGAAAAGGGGAGAAGTTCTGTTTTTATTGCATATATCGACGTTTCAGCCGGATTAGAGCGGTTTTACGTGTCCATCTTCCATCGGTAATATAAACAGAAAATCATGAACATTTAGTTAATTCTAATGAAAACACATTGGTTTTATCATTTGTATTGGAAAAAACATTGTCATATGTCTTTTCTTGGATCTAAATAATACGAAACCTCGCTCTATGATTTGAAGTTAAAATCCTCAAATATGGTAAAATAGTGACTTTTTAACGTTATTCATGTAGTTTGATATTACGAAAATATATTCATTTTTACCAATATTTCGATACTATTTCATGTAGTATCACGATATCGGATTTGGCCTTCAAATCTCAGAATGTCGCATAATATTGCATTTTAAGCAAGTTTTCTTGCATTTTGTTTCGTACGAAAAATCATCGAATTTAACAATATTTTGACGTTTATCATCCCCTTTTCCTCCATGTGATTTAAACAAAATATCATCGAATTAGGCAATATTTTACCGTTTTCCACGTTTTTGTGATTTTTCAGTTTATGGGTAATAATTCATTATATATACGATAAAAATGATGCAAACACATAATGGATTAGATAATAACCTTAAATACTTCATTTTCAATCAACTATTTGTTTCTCGTTAAAATACTGAGTAAGATATTGAAAAGGGGAGAAGTTCTGTTTTTATTGCATATATCGACGTTTCAGCCGGATTAGAGCGGTTTTACGTGTACATCTTCCATCGGTAATATAAACGGAAAATCATGAACATTTTAGTTAATTCTAATGAAAACACATTGGTTTTATCATTTGTATTGGAAACAACATTGTCATATGTCTTTTCTTGGATCTAAATAATACGAAACCTCGCTCTATGATTTGAAGTTAAAATCCTCAAATATGGTAAAATAGTGACTTTTTAACGTTATTCATGTAGTTTGATATTACGAAAATATATTCATTTTTACCAATATTTCGATACTATTTCATGTAGGGATCACGATATCTGATTTGGCCTTCAAATCTCAGAATGTCGCATAATATTGCATTTCAAGCAAGTTTTCTTGCATTTTGTTTCGTACGAAAAATCATCGAATTTAGCAATATTTTGACGTTTATCATCCCCTTTTTTTCTATGTGATTTAAACAAAATATCATCGAATTAGGCAATATTTTACCGTTTTCCACGTTTTCGTGATTTTTCAGTTTTTGGGTAATAATTTATTATATATACGATAAAAATGATGCAAACACATAATGGATTAGATAATAACCTTAAATACTTCATTTTCAATCAACTATTTGTTTCTCGTTAAAATACTGAGTAAGATATTGAAAAGGGGAGAAGTTCTGTTTGTATTGCATATATCGACGTTTCAGCCGGATTAGAGCGGTTTTACGTGTACATCTTCCATCAGTAATATAAACGGAAAATCATGAACATTTTAGTTAATTCTAATGAAAACACATTGGTTTTATCATTTGTATTGGAAACAACATTGTCATATGTCTTTTCTTGGATCTAAATAATACGAAACCTCGTTCTATGATTTGAAGTTAAAATCCTCAAATATGGTAAAATAGTGACTTTTTAACGTTATTCATGTAGTTTGATATTACGAAAATATATTCATTTTTACCAATATTTCGATACTATTTCATGTAGTATCACGATATCTGATTTGGCCTTCAAATCTCAGAATGTCGCATAATATTGCATTTTAAGCAAGTTTTCATGCATTTTGTTTCGTACGAAAAATCATCGAATTTAACAATATTTTGACGTTTATCATCCCCTTTTCCTCTATGTGATTTAAACAAAATATCATCGAATTAGGCAATATTTTGCCGTTTTCCACGTTTTTGTGAATTTTCAGTTTATGGGTAATAATTCATTATATATACGATAAAAATGATGCAAACACATAATTGATTAGATAATAACCTTAAATACTTCATTTTCAATCAACTATTTGTTTCTCGTTAAAATACTGAGTAAGATATTGAAAAGGGGAGAAGTTCTGTTTTTATTGCATATATCGACGTTTCAGCCGGATTAGAGCGGTTTTACGTGTCCATCTTCCATCGGTAATATAAACAGAAAATCATGAACATTTAGTTAATTCTAATGAAAACACATTGGTTTTATCATTTGTATTGGAAAAAACATTGTCATATGTCTTTTCTTGGATCTAAATAATACGAAACCTCGCTCTATGATTTGAAGTTAAAATCCTCAAATATGGTAAAATAGTGACTTTTTAACGTTATTCATGTAGTTTGATATTACGAAAATATATTCATTTTTACCAATATTTCGATACTATTTCATGTAGTATCACGATATCGGATTTGGCCTTCAAATCTCAGAATGTCGCATAATATTGCATTTTAAGCAAGTTTTCTTGCATTTTGTTTCGTACGAAAAATCATCGAATTTAACAATATTTTGACGTTTATCATCCCCTTTTCCTCCATGTGATTTAAACAAAATATCATCGAATTAGGCAATATTTTACCGTTTTCCACGTTTTTGTGATTTTTCAGTTTATGGGTAATAATTCATTATATATACGATAAAAATGATGCAAACACATAATGGATTAGATAATAACCTTAAATACTTCATTTTCAATCAACTATTTGTTTCTCGTTAAAATACTGAGTAAGATATTGAAAAGGGGAAAAGTTCTGTTTTTATTGCATATATCGACGTTTCAGCCGGATTAGAGCGGATTTACGTGTACATCTTCCATCGGTAATATAAACGGAAAATCATGAACATTTTAGTTAATTCTAATGAAAACACATTGGTTTTATCATTTGTATTGGAAACAACATTGTCATATGTCTTTTCTTGGATCTAAATAATACGAAACCTAGTTCTATGATTTGAAGTTAAAATCCTCAAATATGGTAAAATAGTGACTTTTTAACGTTATTCATGTAGTTTGATATTACGAAAATATATTCATTTTTACCAATATTTCGATACTATTTCATGTAGGGATCACGATATCTGATTTGGCCTTCAAATCTCAGAATGTCGCATAATATTGCATTTCAAGCAAGTTTTCTTGCATTTTGTTTCGTACGAAAAATCATCGAATTTAGCAATATTTTGACGTTTATCATCCCCTTTTTTTCTATGTGATTTAAACAAAATATCATCGAATTAGGCAATATTTTACCGTTTTCCACGTTTTCGTGATTTTTCAGTTTTTGGGTAATAATTTATTATATATACGATAAAAATGATGCAAACACATAATGGATTAGATAATAACCTTAAATACTTCATTTTCAATCAACTATTTGTTTCTCGTTAAAATACTGAGTAAGATATTGAAAAGGGGAGAAGTTCTGTTTTTATTGCATATATCGACGTTTCAGCCGGATTAGAGCGGTTTTACGTGTACATCTTCCATCGGTAATATAAACGGAAAATCATGAACATTTTAGTTAATTCTAATGAAAACACATTGGTTTTATCATTTGTATTGGAAACAACATTGTCATATGTCTTTTCTTGGATCTAAATAATACGAAACCTCGTTCTATGATTTGAAGTTAAAATCCTCAAATATGGTAAAATAGTGACTTTTTAACGTTATTCATGTAGTTTGATATTACGAAAATATATTCATTTTTACCAATATTTCGATACTATTTCATGTAGTATCACGATATCTGGTTTGGCCTTCAAATCTCAGAATGTCGCATAATATTGCATTTTAAGCAAGTTTTCTTGCATTTTGTTTCGTACGAAAAATCATCGAATTTAAAAATATTTTAACGTTTATCATCCCCCTTTTCCTCTATATGATTTAAACAAAATATAATCGAATTAGGCAATATTTTACCGTTTTCCACGTTTTCGTGAATTTTCAGTTTATGGGTAATAATTCATTATATATACGATAAAAATGATGCAAACACATAATTGATTAGATAATAACCTTAAATACTTCATTTTCAATCAACTATTTTTTTCTCGTTAAAATACTGAGTAAGATATTGAAAAGGGGAGAAGTTCTGTTTTTATTGCATATATCGACGTTTCAGCCGGATTAGAGCGGTTTTACGTGTACATCTTCCATCGGTAATATAAACGGAAAATCATAAACATTTTAGTTAATTCAAATGAAAACACATTGGTTTTATCATTTGTATTGGAAACAACATTGTCATATGTCTTTTCTTGGATCTAAATAATACGAAACCTCGTTCTATGATTTGAAGTTAAAATCCTCAAATATGGGGAGCCGGTCGGCCGAGCGGACAGCACGCGGGACTTGTGATCCTGTGGACCTGGGTTCGATCCCAGGCACCGGCGAGAAACAATGGGCAGAGTTTCTTTCACCCTATGCCCCTGTTACCTAGTAGTAAAATAGGTACCTGGGTGTTAGTCAGCTGTCACGGGCTGCTTCCTGGGGGTGGAGGCCTGGTCAAGGACCGGGCCGCGGGGACACTAAAAAAAGCCCCGAAATCATCTCAAGATAACCTCAAGATGGTAAAATAGTGACTTTTTAACGTTATTCATGTAGTTTGATATTACGAAAATATATTCATTTTTACCAATATTTCGATACTATTTCATGTAGTACCACGATATCTGATTTGGCCTTCAAATCTCAGAATGTCGCATAATATTTCATTTTAAGCAAGTTTTCTTGCATTTTGTTTCGTACGAAAAATCATCGAATTTAACAATATTTTGACGTTTATCATCCCCTTTTCCTCTATATGATTTAAACAAAATATCATCGAATTAGGCAATATTTTGCCGTTTTTCACTTTTTTGTGAATTTTCAGTTTATGGGTAATAATTCATTATATATACGATAAAAATGATGCAAACACATAATTGATTAGATAATAACCTTAAATACTTCATTTTCAATCAACTATTTGTTTCTCGTTAAAATACTGAGTAAGATATTGAAAAGGGGAGAAGTTCTGTTTTTATTGCATATATCGACGTTTCAGCCGGATTAGAGCGGTTTTACGTGTACATCTTCCATCGGTAATATAAACGGAAAATCATGAACATTTTAGTTAATTCTAATGAAAACACATTGGTTTTATCATTTGTATTGGAAACAACATTTTCATATGTCTTTTCTTGGATCTAAATAATACGAAACCTCGCTCTATGATTTGAAGTTAAAATCCTCAAATATGGTAAAATAGTGACTTTTTAACGTTATTCATGTAGTTTGATATTACGAAAATATATTCATTTTTACCAATATTTCGATACTATTTCATGTAGGGATCACGATATCTGATTTGGCCTTCAAATCTCAGAATGTCGCATAATATTGCATTTCAAGCAAGTTTTCTTGCATTTTGTTTCGTACGAAAAATCATCGAATTTAGCAATATTTTGACGTTTATCATCCCCTTTTTTTCTATGTGATTTAAACAAAATATCATCGAATTAGGCAATATTTTACCGTTTTCCACGTTTTTGTGAATTTTCAGTTTATGGGTAATAATTCATTATATATACGATAAAAATGATGCAAACACATAATTGATTAGATAATAACCTTAAATACTTCATTTTCAATCAACTATTTGTTTCTCGTTAATATACTGAGTAAGATATTGAAAAGGGGAGAAGTTCTGTTTTTATTGCATATATCGACGTTTCAGCCGGATTAGAGCGGTTTTACGTGTACATCTTCCATCGGTAATATAAACGGAAAATCATGAACATTTTAGTTAATTCTAATGAAAACACATTGGTTTTATCATTTGTATTGGAAACAACATTGTCATATGTCTTTTCTTGGATCTAAATAATACGAAACCTCGTTCTATGATTTGAAGTTAAAATCCTCAAATATGGTAAAATAGTGACTTTTTAACGTTATTCATGTAGTTTGATATTACGAAAATATATTCATTTTTACCAATATTTCGATACTATTTCATGTAGTATCACGATATCTGATTTGGCCTTCAAATCTCAGAATGTCGCATAATATTGCATTTTAAGAAAGTTTTCTTGCATTTTGTTTCGTACGAAAAATCATCGAATTTAGCAATATTTTGACGTTTATCATCCCCTTTTTTTCTATGTGATTTAAACAAAATATCATCGAATTAGGCAATATTTTACCGTTTTCCACGTTTTCGTGATTTTTCAGTTTTTGGGTAATAATTTATTATATATACGATAAAAATGATGCAAACATATAATGGATTAGATAATAACCTTAAATACTTCATTTTCAATCAACTATTTGTTTCTCGTTAAAATACTGAGTAAGATATTGAAAAGGGGAGAAGTTCTGTTTTTATTGCATATATCGACGTTTCAGCCGGATTAGAGCGGTTTTACGTGTACATCTTCCATCGGTAATATAAACGGAAAATCATGAACATTTTAGTTAATTCTAATGAAAACACATTGGTTTTATCATTTGTATTGGAAACAACATTTTCATATGTCTTTTCTTGGATCTAAATAATACGAAACCTCGTTCTATGATTTGAAGTTAAAATCCTCAAATATGGTAAAATAGTGACTTTTTAACGTTATTCATGTAGTTTGATATTACGAAAATATATTCATTTTTACCAATATTTCGATACTATTTCATGTAGTATCACGATATCTGATTTGGCCTTCAAATCTCAGAATGTCGCATAATATTGCATTTTAAGCAAGTTTTCTTGCATTTTGTTTCGTACGAAAAATCATCGAATTTAACAATATTTTGACGTTTATCATCCCCTTTCCTCTATATGATTTAAACAAAATATCATCGAATTAGGCAATATTTTGCCGTTTTTCACGTTTTTGTGAATTTTCAGTTTATGGGTAATAATTCAATATATATACGATAAAAATGATGCAAACACATAATTGATTAGATAATAACCTTAAATACTTCATTTTCAATCAACTATTTGTTTCTCGTTAAAATACTGAGTAAGATATTGAAAAGGGGAGAAGTTCTGTTTTTATTGCATATATCGACGTTTCAGCCGGATTAGAGCGGTTTTACGTGTACATCTTCCATCGGTAATATAAACGGAAAATCATGAACATTTTAGTTAATTCTAATGAAAACACATTGGTTTTATCATTTGCATTGGAAACAACATTGTCATATGTCTTTTCTTGGATCTAAATAATACGAAACCTAGTTCTATGATTTGAAGTTAAAATCCTCAAATATGGTAAAATAGTGACTTTTTAACGTTATTCATGTAGTTTGATATTACGAAAATATATTCATTTTTACCAATATTTCGATACTATTTCATGTAGGGATCACGATATCTGATTTGGCCTTCAAATCTCAGAATGTCGCATAATATTGCATTTCAAGCAAGTTTTCTTGCATTTTGTTTCGTACGAAAAATCATCGAATTTAGCAATATTTTGACGTTTATCATCCCCTTTTTTTCTATGTGATTTAAACAAAATATCATCGAATTAGGCAATATTTTACCGTTTTCCACGTTTTTGTGAATTTTCAGTTTATGGGTAATAATTCATTATATATACGATAAAAATGATGCAAACACATAATTGATTAGATAATAACCTTAAATACTTCATTTTCAATCAACTATTTGTTTCTCGTTAATATACTGAGTAAGATATTGAAAAGGGGAGAAGTTCTGTTTTTATTGCATATATCGACGTTTCAGCCGGATTAGAGCGGTTTTACGTGTACATCTTCCATCGGTAATATAAACGGAAAATCATGAACATTTTAGTTAATTCTAATGAAAACACATTGGTTTTATCATTTGCATTGGAAACAACATTGTCATATGTCTTTTCTTGGATCTAAATAATACGAAACCTAGTTCTATGATTTGAAGTTAAAATCCTCAAATATGGTAAAATAGTGACTTTTTAACGTTATTCATGTAGTTTGATATTACGAAAATATATTCATTTTTACCAATATTTCGATACTATTTCATGTAGGGATCACGATATCTGATTTGGCCTTCAAATCTCAGAATGTCGCATAATATTGCATTTCAAGCAAGTTTTCTTGCATTTTGTTTCGTACGAAAAATCATCGAATTTAGCAATATTTTGACGTTTATCATCCCCTTTTTTTCTATGTGATTTAAACAAAATATCATCGAATTAGGCAATATTTTACCGTTTTCCACGTTTTTGTGAATTTTCAGTTTATGGGTAATAATTCATTATATATACGATAAAAATGATGCAAACACATAATTGATTAGATAATAACCTTAAATACTTCATTTTCAATCAACTATTTGTTTCTCGTTAATATACTGAGTAAGATATTGAAAAGGGGAGAAGTTCTGTTTTTATTGCATATATCGACGTTTCAGCCGGATTAGAGCGGTTTTACGTGTACATCTTCCATCGGTAATATAAACGGAAAATCATGAACATTTTAGTTAATTCTAATGAAAACACATTGGTTTTATCATTTGTATTGGAAACAACATTGTCATATGTCTTTTCTTGGATCTAAATAATACGAAACCTCGTTCTATGATTTGAAGTTAAAATCCTCAAATATGGTAAAATAGTGACTTTTTAACGTTATTCATGTAGTTTGATATTACGAAAATATATTCATTTTTACCAATATTTCGATACTATTTCATGTAGTATCACGATATCTGATTTGGCCTTCAAATCTCAGAATGTCGCATAATATTGCATTTTAAGAAAGTTTTCTTGCATTTTGTTTCGTACGAAAAATCATCGAATTTAGCAATATTTTGACGTTTATCATCCCCTTTTTTTCTATGTGATTTAAACAAAATATCATCGAATTAGGCAATATTTTACCGTTTTCCACGTTTTTGTGAATTTTCAGTTTATGGGTAATAATTCATTATATATACGATAAAAATGATGCAAACACATAATTGATTAGATAATAACCTTAAATACTTCATTTTCAATCAACTATTTGTTTCTCGTTAAAATACTGAGTAAGATATTGAAAAGGGGAGAAGTTCTGTTTTTATTGCATATATCGATGTTTCAGCCGGATTAGAGCGGTTTTACGTGTACATCTTCCATCGGTAATATAAACGGAAAATCATGAACATTTTAGTTAATTCTAATGAAAACACATTGGTTTTATCATTTGTATTGGAAACAACATTGTCATATGTCTTTTCTTGGATCTAAATAATACGAAACCTCGTTCTATGATTTGAAGTTAAAATCCTCAAATATGGTAAAATAGTGACTTTTTAACGTTATTCATGTAGTTTGATATTACGAAAATATATTCATTTTTACCAATATTTCGATACTATTTCATGTAGTATCACGATATCTGATTTGGCCTTCAAATCTCAGAATGTCGCATAATATTGCATTTTAAGCAAGTTTTCTTGCATTTTGTTTCGTACGAAAAATCATCGAATTTAAAAATATTTTGACGTTTATCATCCCCTTTTCCTCTATATGATTTAAACAAAATATAATCGAATTAGGCAATATTTTACCGTTTTCCACGTTTTCGTGAATTTTCAGTTTATGGGTAATAATTCATTATATATACGATAAAAATGATGCAAGCACATAATTGATTAGATAATAACCTTAAATACTTCATTTTCAATCAACTATTTTTTTCTCGTTAAAATACTGAGTAAGATATTGAAAAGGGGAGAAGTTCTGTTTTTATTGCATATATCGACGTTTCAGCCGGATTAGAGCGGTTTTACGTGTACATCTTCCATCGGTAATATAAACGGAAAATCATAAACATTTTAGTTAATTCAAATGAAAACACATTGGTTTTATCATTTGTATTGGAAACAACATTGTCATATGTCTTTTCTTGGATCTAAATAATACGAAACCTCGTTCTATGATTTGAAGTTAAAATCCTCAAATATGGTAAAATAGTGACTTTTTAACGTTATTCATGTAGTTTGATATTACGAAAATATATTCATTTTTACCAATATTTCGATACTATTTCATGTAGTATCACGATATCTGATTTGGCCTTCAAATCTCAGAATGTCGCATAATATTTCATTTTAAGCAAGTTTTCTTGCATTTTGTTTCGTACGAAAAATCATCGAATTTAACAATATTTTGACGTTTATCATCCCCTTTCCCTCTATATAATTTAAACAAAATATCATCGAATTAGGCAATATTTTGCCGTTTTTCACGTTTTTGTGAATTTTCAGTTTATGGGTAATAATTCATTATAAATACGATAAAAATGATGCAAACACATAATTGATTAGATAATAACCTTAAATACTTCATTTTCAATCAACTATTTGTTTCTCGTTAAATTACTGAGTAAGATATTGAAAAGGGGAGAAGTTCTGTTTTTATTGCATATATCGACGTTTCAGCCGGATTAGAGCGGTTTTACGTGTACATCTTCCATCGGTAATATAAACGGAAAATCATGAACATTTTAGTTAATTCTAATGAAAACACATTGGTTTTATCATTTGTATTGGAAACAACATTGTCATATGTCTTTTCTTGGATCTAAATAATACGAAACCTCGCTCTATGATTTGAAGTTAAAATCCTCAAATATGGTAAAATAGTGACTTTTTAACGTTATTCATGTAGTTTGATATTACGAAAATATATTCATTTTTACCAATATTTCGATACTATTTCATGTAGTATCACGATATCTGACTTGGCCTTCAAATCTCAGAATGTCGCATAATATTGCATTTTAAGCAAGTTTTCTTGCATTTTGTTTCGTACGAAAAATCATCGAATTTAACAATATTTTGACGTTTATCATCCCCTTTTCCTCTATGTGATTTAAACAAAATATCATCGAATTAGGCAATATTTTGCCGTTTTCCACTTTTTTGTGAATTTTCAGTTTATGGGTAATAATTCATTATATATACGATAAAAATGATGCAAACACATAATTGATTAGATAATAACCTTAAATACTTCATTTTCAATCAACTATTTGTTTCTCGTTAAAATACTGAGTAAGATATTGAAAAGGGGAGAAGTTCTGTTTTTATTGCATATATCGACGTTTCAGCCGGATCAGAGCGGTTTTACGTGTACATCTTCCATCGGTAATATGAACGGAAAATCATGAACATTTTAGTTAATTCTAATGAAAACACATTGGTTTTATCATTTGTATTGGAAACAACATTGTCATATGTCTTTTCTTGGATCTAAATAATAAGAAACCTCGCTCTATGATTTGAAGTTAAAATCCTCAAATATGGTAAAATAGTAACTTTTTAACGTTATTCATGTAGTTTGATATTACGAAAATATATTCATTTTTACCAATATTTCGATACTATTTCATGTAGGGATCACGATATCTGATTTGGCCTTCAAATCTCAGAATGTCGCATAATATTGCATTTTAAGCAAGTTTTCTTGCATTTTGTTTCGTACGAAAAATCATCGAATTTAGCAATATTTTGACGTTTATCATCCCCTTTTTTTCTGTGTGATTTAAACAAAATATCATCGAATTAGGCAATATTTTACCGTTTTC
Source organism: Procambarus clarkii (assembly GCF_040958095.1). NCBI lineage: Eukaryota > Metazoa > Arthropoda > Malacostraca > Decapoda > Cambaridae > Procambarus > Procambarus clarkii. The sequence continues at coordinate 2,065,784 of NW_027189151.1, read as the reverse complement.
CACGTTTTTGTGAATTTTCAGTTTATGGGTAATAACTCATTATATATACGATAACAATGATGCAAACACATAATTGATTAGATAATAACCTTAAATACTTCATTTGCAATCAACTATTTGTTTCTCGTTAAAATACTGAGTAAGATATTGAAAAGGGGAGAAGTTCTGTTTTTATTGCATATATCGACGTTTCAGCCGGATTAGAGCGGTTTTACGTGTACATCTTCCATCGGTAATATAAACGGAAAATCATGAACATTTTAGTTAATTCTAATGAAAACACATTGGTTTTATCATTTGTATTGGAAACAACATTGTCATATGTCTTTTCTTGGATCTAAATAATACGAAACCTCGTTCTATGATTTGAAGTTAAAATCCTCAAATATGGTAAAATAGTGACTTTTTAACGTTATTCATGTAGTTTGATATTACGAAAATATATTCATTTTTACCAATATTTCGATACTATTTCATGTAGTATCACGATATCTGATTTGGCCTTCAAATCTCAGAATGTCGCATAATATTGCATTTTAAGCATGTTTTCTTGCATTTTGTTTCGTACGAAAAATCATCGAATTTAACAATATTTTGAACTTTATCATCCCCTTTTCCTCTATGTGATTTAAACAAAATATCATCGAATTAGGCAATATTTTGCCGTTTTCCACGTTTTTGTGAATTTTCAGTTTATGGGTAATAATTCATTATATATACGATAAAAATGATGCAAACAAATAATTGATTAGATAATAACCTTAAATACTTCATTTTCAATCAACTATTTGTTTCTCGTTAAAATACTGAGTAAGATATTGAAAAGGGGAGAAGTTCTGTTTTTATTGCATATATCGACGTTTCAGCCGGATTAGAGCGGTTTTACGTGTACATCTTCCATCGGTAATATAAACGGAAAATCATGAACATTTTAGTTAATTCTAATGAAAACACATTGGTTTTATCATTTGTATTGGAAACAACATTGTCATATGTCTTTTCTTGGATCTAAATAATACGAAACCTCGCTCTATGATTTGAAGTTAAAATCCTCAAATATTGTAAAATAGTGACTTTTTAACGTTATTCATGTAGTTTGATATTACGAAAATATATTCATTTTTACCAATATTTCGATACTATTTCATGTAGTATCAAGATATCTGACTTGGCCTTCAAATCTCAGAATGTCGCATAATATTGCATTTTAAGCAAGTTTTCTTGCATTTTGTTTCGTACGAAAAATCATCGAATTTAACAATATTTTGACGTTTATCATCCCCTTTTCCTCTATGTGATTTAAACAAAATATCATCGAATTAGGCAATATTTTGCCGTTTTCCACTTTTTTGTGAATTTTAAGTTTATGGGTAATAATTCATTATATATACGATAAAAATGATGCAAACACATAATTGCTTAGATAATAACCTTAAATACTTCATTTGCAATCAACTATTTGTTTCTCGTTAAAATACTGAGTAAGATATTGAAAAGGGGAGAAGTTCTGTTTTTATTGCATATATCGACGTTTCAGCCGGATTTGAGCGGTTTTACGTTTACATCTTCCATCGGTAATATAAACGGAAAATCATGAACATTTTAGTTAATTCTAATGAAAACACATTGGTTTTATCATTTGTATTGGAAACAACATTGTCATACGTCTTTTCTTGGATCTAAATAATACGAAACCTCGCTCTATGATTTGAAGTTAAAATCCTCAAATATGGTAAAATAGTGACTTTTTAACGTTATTCATGTAGTTTGATATTATGAAAATATATTCATT